>NW_025058678.1:0-6193 GCF_019279795.1 Protopterus annectens | reverse complement strand
AATTTTAAAGACTTATATAGAATAGGTACAGATTTGATTCTTGTCAGCTGGGACAGAGTTAGTAGTAGTTAACCGCTTATAACTGAAGTCCTTGTCCAGTGGAAATAACTGCTGACCCTGCCCGAGGGCTATGAAAGAAAAACTTGTAGGTCTGAGGTACTTGTAAAGAGTGTCAGGCATTTTTGGGGTGCAGCAGACTAACTGTCTGGAGAAGCAAGTGTAGAATTAAATACATACCCCTGGAGTCTGGTGCCACATGCAATGGCAAGAGGTTTTGGGGTATCCAGCTGAAGGAGTTTATAGTACCTCCCTTGTGAGTCTGAGATGTATTTTTCTTTCTATTGGAAGAGGTCCTTTAGCCTAGCAATGGTGTCAAGAAAAGATCTTTCCTCTACAGAGGAATTGGAAGAAATATTCACCTCGGGTTATGATTCTAAAGAAGCAGGAGAGGAGACCAGGGAAGCACAGTCCAGTCCTTCCTTTTCTAACTCTTATAGGGAGTCACTGTCTGAGGGAGAGGAAGACCTTCCTTTTCATACTGGCAGTGGCTGGAGAAGAATAATGGAAGGACTAAAGGTCACTGAAAAGCCCTGTAGGAAATCTGTACCAGTCTTCCTATGATTCTCTGGCAGAAGGGGTAGACGGATGAAAAAGATATTTGGTCATTTGTTGTTTCTTTCTCACGGTATCTAATGAGATAGACCTAGAAGAATCAGACATCAGTACTTCTATGACTGAATCATCTACCTTTTCCCAAACCAGCAACTGAGGGAGTCTATCCAACCCTTCCAAAAGAACAAGATTGAGTTCTCCCTTCTTAGCCACAGTCATATGTCTAGTGCTTGGGGAAGCAAAAGGCTCACAACCCATAGTGGCATCTCTTGGAGCAGCACCAGAGGAGTCAGGACCATTGACAGTCTGAGGAATCCAATATGGCCACATTAGAGTCATTTGTCAGGGACCACTGAAGACAAGACAAAGGCAGAAGAGCTCTGGAAGTCTCTTCAGCAGATTTTCTTTTCTTAGTTGGAAGGAAGATATCCAAGAGATTTGAACAAGTATCTATCAATATATGAGTAAGGGCTTTCAGCCATTTATGTTCAAGAAATATGCTAAAGCTATTAAGTTTATTTCTAAATGTCTTGGGAGTAAATTATACATTGTGTTCCTCCCCTAGGCAAAACAAACAGGCTGTATGGGAATCTTTTAAATTGCATCTGTCTTCCATACCGATACCTTCCTTTTATCTTAGACATAAGAAAATGTTATCAAGCATTTTATTCAAAAAAGGAAGTAAAGTCCCCAGACAGATACATTTACCCAACAACTGAATGAGTTTACCTTTGAAATACAAAGGAACAGCAGAAGGAAATGGTCAGTGGCCAGAAAGTTCTAGTTTTGGTACCTGTGTATCTGTTTTTATACCAGCATACCTTGTATTTCCTGGGGCATACAATGCAAGTGGAAGGGTTCTAAAAACTTGTGATATCTAATCCTTGGCACAAAAATAGAAGTTATGTACTCACCATAACGTTCCATGTGGAGTGTTCATCTCGCCTTTGTTCTTACACATGGGTTCGGAGCCGATCCTCGGCTCCGTCCCCCTCCCCAAGCTCTGCATCGAGAAGAACCCAGACAATCCCCACAATCCCCTCTGCCTTTACCTCAGATCTAGTTTGCAAGCAAACCAATCTACATAACAGAACATTCATGCCATACCTGTAAAATAAAAACAGACACATATAAGTATATGTGTATACCAACTATGTACAGAGAAAAAGACAGTAGAACAAGGGCCGGCATCAAAGCTTTCCCTTCCTAAGGGTGGGAGGGTGGGACTGTAAAAAAAGGGAGATGAACACTCCACAGGGAAAGCGTTATGGAAAACATAACTTCTATAATAGTGTTCAATCTCGGTTCTTACACATGGGTACCCCCCCCTAGCCCCTTTAAATCCTGAGGAACTCACGGGAGGCGTTCTTGAGCACAGTGGAACCAAAGGTTGCCCTGTCCCTAGAAACCTTTCTACTTTATAATGAGAAATAAATGTATGTGGTTTAGGTAGCAGCCGCACAAATAGCATCCAGAGGTGGGGAGCTGCATGAGCCAAAGAGAGAATTGATCTTGTGGAATGCCCCGGGTTTGTTTAAAGGGGGTTGATTTGCAGAATCGTATACATAGTTTATACAATCAGTTAACCATTTGAAAGAGTTCTTTTGGTAACTGCAAGTCCTTTCCTGCTATCAGCAAAAGCCACAAAGAGTTGATCTGTTTTCCTGTGATCTTTTGTTCTATCCAAATAAAATCTTAGCTGTCTGTGAACATCCAATTTGTGTAACATATACTCCATTTTGTTGGAGTGGTTTTGAAGAAAGTGGGTAATTCAATGGACTGATTAATTTTTAATAGAACACATTTGGGGGGAGGAAGGATAAATTTGGGTTTCGAAGAGAAACTCTGTCAGAGTGAAAGATCAAATAAGGGTGCTTGGGAGAGCCTGAAGTTCAGACACTCCTAGCAAAGTAATGGCTACCAGAAAGAGAGTTTTCCAGGACAAAAATTTTAATGGGCAAGAAGAGGCGGGGTTCAAAGGGGGCAACATTAATTTAGATAGTAACAAGTTTAGACTCCAAGGTGAGGGGAATCTGAGGTTCTAATATGAAAAACCCCTTTTTAAAAGGCTTTACAAAGTCTGTGAGCCATATAGGAGCTCCACATTCTTCCACATGGAAATTGAAATGGCAGCCAATTGAACTCTTAGAGTAGCAGGAGAAGCACCCTGATGAAATAAGTCTGTTAAGAACTCAAAAATCTTATTCAAAGGAGTTTAAAAAAGGGGACCCAATGTGGTGTGTATTCGCCCAGAATACAAACCGTTTCCTTTTTCTAGTATATGTTTTAGTGGGAAGCTTTATGAAAGCCACTAATATATTCTGAACTGCTGGTGACAAGAGATCAGACCTGGCTAAGTTGGGAATTGGAGCAGCCAAGCTGCTAGATGGAGTGGGCAGGAGGGGGATGGGGAACCCCTGGGGTGAGTCAATAGATCTGGCTCTGGGTCCAGAATCCAGGGGCCCCAAGGTGTTTTCAGGAAGGGAAACCAAATTTGGAGGCCAGAATGGAGCAATGAGGATTATCGTCCTTTAAGGTTCCTGGCTTTCTGGAGAAACTTTGTATCAGAGGAAATGGAGGAAATGCGACAGGAGTCCCCGGGGCCCAAACGAAAAAGGGGCCCTGGGGACTTCCCCCGGAGGGGGAATAGGGCAAAGTAGCTCCTGCATTTGGCGTTCATTGGAGCGCAAACAGGTCGCAGGAAGGCTGGCCCCATTAAAAATCCTTTCGCCACTGACTGTTTGAGACCACTCGTGCGGTAACAGAATTGCTCTGCTCAGGCCTATGACGTTGGATGACCCCCGGGGTGTGCTTTAAAAGGGCCCCTGGACCCCCCATTTCCAAATTCTCATGGCCTCTCTGCATAGTTGATAGGACCTTTGGGTTTCCCCCTTTTTTTTGTTTATGTACCAGACTACCGGGCATGTTGTCCGTCTGAACTGCAATAGTCCCTAGAGGAAGAAGGGGAGCAAAGTGTTGCAACGCTAGAAACACTGCCCTCAACTCTAGAACATTGATGTGCAGATTGTACTCCAAATTGGTCCATTCCCGGACTGTCTGTCCCTGAAAGATGCCCCCACCCTATCAGGGAAGCGGCCGTGGTCACCGCGGGGGGGGTAGCACAAATGGCCCCCCCTGGGGAAAAGGGTTTCGTTTTAAACCACCAGTTTAGGTCTGTTTTTCAAGTCTTTTTTATAAAAATCTCGGGGTTAAAAGGTAGTTGTTGAAATGACCATTGGCAAACAGTAGCCATTGTAGAAATCTCATGTGCAGCCTTCCCAGGGGAAATTTCAATAAGGGAGGCTGACATGAGACCCAACACCTTCAGAACTAGTTTTGCAGGAGATTTCCTTGACAAGAGAAAAAGATGTGAGTTTGAAATGATACTATCCTTTCTGGGGAAGCCTAGAATTAATTGCGGGGTTTAATCTGCTCCTATGAACAAGATATTTTGTGATGGCTGAAGTAAGGATTTTCCCAAATTTACGGAGATCCCTAGGTGAACACACAGTTGAAGAACATAGTCTCTGGCCTGCAGTAGTTGGCCCGGTGGTGGCGAAAGGAGCCAGTCGTCCAGATAGGAAACACCTGGAATCCCTGGGGCCCCAAGTGAGGCGCTACCACTGCCATGCATTTGGTGAAGACCCTGGGGGCTGAGGTCAGACCAAAGGGCAGGGCTCGAAATTGACTGGCTCCCAGCCCGGGGGCAAATGATCCCTGGATGCCCTGGCCATTTTGATGTGGTAGTATGCATCCTCTAGATCTATTGAGCACATCCACTCGTCCTTCTGTAAAAATGGAAGGATCGATTGTAGCGTGACCATTCGGAACTTTTCTTTCTTGACAAAGTATTGAGGTAACTTAGGTCCAGATTGGGCCTCCACTCCCCTGTTCTCTTTGAAACTAAAAAGAACCGGGTGTAAGTCCCCAATCCTTGCTGGTCCGCTGGGACTGGTTTGGGTGACTCTTTTTTTAGCAGCTTTGAAATTTCTAAAGCTGCTGGCTCTCGCAGATGGGGGTACATCTGGGAGTCTTTTCTTTGGAATGGGATGGATAGAAGGGTATTTTAACCTCTGGTAACACGCTTTTACCCAATTGTCTGTAGTTATATTTTCCAGGCCTGAGGGTATAAAGCTAAGGCCCCACTGCCTCCAGAGCAGGACAGTCGGGCCTCCTCTCAGGAGTGCTGGAAAGGTTTACCAGGGGGATCCCTGTCACCTTGATGTTGCGGACCCCTCTGCCGCCAGGGCGGCGTCTTCCACCTCTGCCCCTCCTCTGCCTCTAGAGGGGCATCACCCTGTGTGCCTGGAAAGACCCTTGTTTTCGAAACCACATTTTCCCACCGCGTTGCCCTTTGGGGTCGGTCTGGTTGGGGTGGAAAACGGACTCCGACAGCAGACAGAGTCTTTCCCTCCTGTTCACACCGCGTAAGGGTCTCCTTTACCTTGGGGCCAAAAGAGTGGCACCGTCAAATGGGGCGTTAGTAAAGGAAGACTTGAAGGCTTCCCAAAGGAACATAAGCGCATCCAGGATTGTCTCGAAGAGCAATCGCTGAAGCTGCTGCCCTACTCGAACCTTCGGCTGCGAAATCAGCCTCATGGACGAGTTAACAATCGATGTTAGGGTATTAAGTTGCGCTGTCACTTTCTCTGAGACAGCTGCATCTGTAGTACCCTGGAGGGTATCTCCCAACTCTTTGTCTAGATCCCTCTGCAGGCGTGTAAAATGGGTCAAATAGTTCAGGGACCGCATGGAAAAGCCGCTGAACTAAAATGCGCTTCCCATATCTATCCATCGTCCTAGAATCTTTATTAGGCGGATGGACAGATGAGAAGACTCCGACATCTCCTTTTTCGTGGCTGCGCCACCACCATAGCGCTACTGGAACTCCTTTGTAAGGTAGGACTTATCCTGAGGTGCTGTGATGTACTTGTTGGTTTCCTAGGGAACAGGTTCCACTGTGTCAGGAGCCTCCCACGCCTTGAGCAATAAGTTCCATTAGTTCTCAAGGCGGAGTGACCCAGGAGGAGGAAGGGCGAGCACCAAATGCCTTCAGCAGAACTGACTCATCCTCAGAAGGGGAAGGGACTGCCAGTCACCTCTCTGTTTCAGGATCTCCAAATGTCTGAAAAGAGACATCTTCTGAAGGTGACTTAGGGGACCCTTCTGACTCATCTAAGTCAGTATCAGATGTCAAGGATTCTTGTGGAGAATCCAAGTGTCTCCTCTTACACATCTCTTCCTAGGGACTTCCTCGTGGGGAGCATCCGAAGAAGCCTCCGAGGAAGAGGGGCACCCTCCAGGGGTGGCTGAGACACTGGTGCCGACGCTTGGATGTGGCCGTGGGTGCAGAAGACAAAGGCCCTTTATGGGGAGGAGACTGCTTCCACTGATGTGGTTGTCTGGGTAGACAACACCTTCCTCATCAGGTCGAAGCCCCGGTCCCGATCGAAGAATCCCCGGTTCGAAGAAATGGGAAGAATCCCACAGGCACCGGCATCGACCCGAGGCGGAGCCGAATCGATCCGGCGAGGCCCGAGGGGAGAGTCGGAACCGACGTTCGACTCCCCGAACCAGACAG
>NW_025058677.1:0-14684 GCF_019279795.1 Protopterus annectens | reverse complement strand
TCCTTTTGGGGTTTTTTTTTGGGGGCTTAACTGCCACTTTCAGTATGATCGTTTATTGTTCTTAGCTTTTTCTATGTATTTCTAGCCTATTTTTCTATAGAGAAAAATACCCTGAAAACTGGATTTTCTCCAAGAGGGGAAAAGCTAGGAGGCTGAAACTCTACAGGTACACAGAGTACTATCCACCCTACAAAAGGGTACTGCAATCCTGGCTCTGGCTTAACTTCCACTTTCAGTATGACCATTTATTGTTTTTAGCTTTCTCTATGCATTTCCAGCCTATTTTTACATAGAGAAAATACCCCTGAAAAGTGAATTTTCTTCAAGAGGGGAAAAGCTAAGAGGCTGAAACTCTACAGGGACGCACAGTACTATCAACCCTACAAAAGGTGCTGCAACCCTGGCTCTGGCTGAACTTACACTTTCAGTATGACTGTTTATTTCTTTTAGCTTTCTGTATGCATTTTCAGCCTAATACCCCTGAAAAATGGATTTTCTCCAAGACAGTAAAAGCTAGGAGGCTGAAACTCTAGACGTACACAGAGTACTAGCCACCCTACAAATGGGTACTGCAATCCTGGCTCTGGCTTAACTTGCACTTTTAGTATGACAGTTTTATTATTTTTAGCTTTCTCTATACATTTCCTGCCTATTTGTACATAAAGAAAAATACCCCTGAAAACTATTTTCTACAAGAGGGGAAAAGCTAGGAGGCTCAAACTCTACAGACACAGAGAGTATTATCCACCCTACACAAGGGTACTGCAATCTTGGCTCTGGCTTAACTTCCACTTTCAGTATAACCATTTATTGTTTTTAGCTTTCTCTACACATTTCCAGTCTATTTTTACATAGAGAAAAATACCTATGAAAAGTGCATTTTCTCCAAGAGTGGAAAAGCTAGGAGGCTGAAACTCTACAGGTACGCAGAGTATTATTCACCCTACAAAGGGGTACATGCAATCCTGGCTCTGGCTTATTTCCTACTTTCATTATGACTGTTTTCTTGTTTTTAGCTTTCTCTATTCATTTCCAGCTGATTTTTACATAGAGAATAATACCCCTGTAAAGTGAATTTTCTCCAAAAGGGGAAAAGCTAGGAGGCTGAAAATCTACAGGTACACAGAGTTCTATCCACCTTAAAAAGGGTACAGCAATCCTGGCTCTGGCTTAACTTCGACTTTCAGTATGACTGTTTATTGGTTTTAGCGTTCTCTAAGCATTTCCAGCCTATTTCTACCTAGAAAAAAAATACCCCTGAAAGGTTGATTTTCTCCAAGAGGGGAAAAGCTAGGAGGCTGAACCTCTACATGTACACAGAGTACTATCCACCTTACAAAAGGGTACTGAAATCTTGGCTCTGGCTTAACTTCCACTTTCAGTATCACCATTTATTATTTTTACCTTTCTCTGTGCATTTCCAGCCTATTTTTACTTAGAGCAAAATACCCCTGAAAAGTGGATTTTCTCTAAGATTGTAAAAGCTAGGAGGCTGAAACTCTACAGGTACACAGAGAACTAACCACCCTACAAACGAGTACTGCAATCCTGACTCTGGCTTAACTTGCACTTTCAGTATGACCATTTATTGTTTTTAGCTTTCTATATGCATTTCCAGCCTATTTTTACATAGATATAAATATCCCCGAAAACTGCATTTTCCCCAAGAGGGGAAAAGCTAGGAGACTGAAACTCTAAAGGTACGCAGAGTACTACCCCCACCCTATAAAAGAGTTCTGCAATCTTGGCTCTGGCTTAATTTCTACTTTCAATATGACCGATTATTCTTTTTAGCTTTCTCTATTCATTTCCAGCCTATTTTTACATAGAGAAAGATACCCCTGAAAAGTGAATTTTCTCCAAGAGGAAAAAGGTAGGAGGCTGAAACTCTACAGGTACGCAGATTACTAAACACCCTACAAAAGGGTGCTGCAATCCTGACCGTGGCTTAACTTCCATTTTCAGTATGACTGTTCATTGTTTTTAGTGTTCTCTATGCATATCCAGTCTATTTTACATAGACAAAAATACCCCCGAAAAGTGGATTTTCTGCAAGAGTGGAAAAGCTAGGAAGCTGAAACCTTACAGGTACACAGAGTACTATCCACCATAAGAAAGCATATGAAAATCCTGGCTATGGCTTAACTTCCACTTTCAGTATGACCGTTTATTTGTTTTAGATTTCCCGACTCATTTCCAGCTTATTTCTAACTAGAAAAAAATATCCTTGAAAAGTGGATTTTCCCCAAGAGGGAAAAAGCTAGGAGGCTGAAACTCTACAGACACACAGAGTACTATCCATCACACAAAAGGGTACTGCAATACTGGCTCTGGCTTAACTTCCACTTTCAGTATGACCATTTATTATTTTTGGCATTCTCAATGCATTTCCAGCCTATTTTTACTTAGAGCAAAATACCCCTGAAAAGTGAATTTTCTTCAAGAGGGGAAAGCTAAGAGGCTGAAACTCTACAGGGACGCACAGTACTATCAACCCTACAAAAGGTGCTGCAACCCTGGCTCTGGCTTAACTTTCACTTTTAGTATGACAGTTTTATTATTTTTAGCTTTCTCTATACATTTCCTGCCTATTTGTACATAAAGAAAAATACCCCTGAAAACTATTTTCTCCAAGAGGGGAAAAGCTAGGAGGCTCAAACTCTACAGACACAGAGAGTATTATCCACCCTACACAAGGGTACTGCAATCTTGGCTCTGGCTTAACTTCTACTTTCAGTATAACCATTTATTGTTTTTAGCTTTCTCTACACATTTCCAGTCTATTTTTACATAGAGAAAAATACCTATGAAAAGTGCATTTTCTCCAAGAGTGGAAAAGCTAGGAGGCTGAAACTCTACAGGTACGCAGAGTATTATTCACCCTACAATGGGGTACCTGCAATCCTGGCTCTGGCTTATTTCCTACTTTCATTATGACCATTTTGTTGTTTTTAGCTTTCTCTATTCATTTCCAGCTGATTTTTACATAGAGAATAATACCCATGTAAAGTGAATTTTCTCCAAAAGGGGAAAAGCTAGGAGGCTGAAAATCTACAGGTACACAGAGTTCTATCCACCTTAAAAAGGGTACAGCAATCCTGGCTCTGGCTTAACTTCGACTTTCAGTATGACTGTTTATTGGTTTTAGCTTTCTCTAAGCATTTCCAGCCTATTTCTACCTAGAAAAAAATACCCCTGAAAGGTTGATTTTCTCCAAGAGGGGAAAAGCTAGGAGGCTGAACCTCTACATGTACACAGAGTACTATCCACCTTACAAAAGGGTACTGAAATCCTGGCTCTGGCTTAACTTCCACTTTCAGTATCACCATTTATTATTTTTACCTTTCTCTGTGCATTTCCAGCCTATTTTTACTTAGAGCAAAATACCCCTGAAAAGTGGATTTTCTCTAAGATTGTAAAAGCTAGGAGGCTGAAACTCTACAGGTACACAGAGAACTAACCACCCTACAAACGAGTACTGCAATCCTGACTCTGGCTTAACTTGCACTTTCAGTTTGACCATTTATTGTTTTTAGCTTTCTATATGCATTTCCAGCCTATTTTTACATAGATATAAATATCCCCGAAAACTGCATTTTCCCCAAGAGGGGAAAAGCTAGGAGACTGAAACTCTAAAGGTACGCAGAGTACTACCCCCACCCTATAAAAGAGTTCTGCAATCTTGGCTCTGGCTTAATTTCTACTTTCAATATGACCGATTATTCTTTTTAGCTTTCTCTATTCATTTCCAGCCTATTTTTACATAGAGAAAGATACCCCTGAAAAGTGAATTTTCTCCAAGAGGAAAAAGGTAGGAGGCTGAAACTCTACAGGTACGCAGATTACTAAACACCCTACAAAAGGGTGCTGCAATCCTGACCCTGGCTTAACTTCCATTTTCAGTATGACTGTTCATTGTTTTTAGTGTTCTCTATGCATATCCAGTCTATTTTACATAGACAAAAATACCCCCGAAAAGTGGATTTTCTGCAAGAGTGGAAAAGCTAGGAAGCTGAAACCTTACAGGTACACAGAGTACTATCCACCATAAGAAAGCATACGAAAATCCTGGCTATGGCTTAACTTCCACTTTCAGTATGACCGTTTATTTGTTTTAGATTTCTCTACTCATTTCCAGCCTATTTCTAACTAGAAAAAAATATCCTTGAAAAGTGGATTTTCCCCAAGAGGGAAAAAGCTAGGAGGCTGAAACTCTACAGGCACACAGAGTACTATCCACCACACAAAAGGGTACTGCAATCCTGGCTCTGGCTTAACTTCCACTTTCAGTATAACCATTTATTATTTTTATCTTTCTCTATACATTTCCAGTCTATTTTTACATAGAGAAAAATACCTATGAAAAGTGCATTTTCTTCAAGAGGAAAAGCTAAGAGGCTGAAACTCTACAGGAGTACTATCAACCCTACAAAAGGGTGCTGCAACCCTGGCTCTGGCTTAACTTCCACTTTCAGTATGACTGTTTATTATTTTAGCTTTCTCTTTGCATTTCCAGCCTATTTACCCCTGAAAACTGGATTTTCTCCAAGAGGGGAAAAGCTAGGAGGCTGAAACTCTACAGGTACACAGAGTACTATCCACCCTACAAAAGGGTACTGCAATCCTGGCTCTGGCTTAACTTCCACTTTCAGTATGACTGTTCAAAAGTTGCTTTTCTCAAAGAGGGGAAAAGCTAGGAGGCTGAAACTCTACAGGCACACAGAGTACTATCCACCCTACAAAAGGGTACTGCAATCCTGGCTCTGGCTTAACTTCCACTTTCAGTATGACCATTTATTATTTTTAGCTTTCTCTATGCATTTCCAGCCTATTTTTACTTAGAGAAAAATACCCCTGAATACTGGATTTTCTTCAAGAGGGGAAAAGCTAGGAGTCTGAAACTCTACACATATACAGAGTGCTATCCACCCTACAAAAGGGTACTGCAATTCTGGCTCTGGCTTAACTTGCACTTTTAGTATGACAGTTTTATTATTTTTAGCTTTCTCTATACATTTCCTGCCTATTTGTACATAAAGAAAAATACCCCTGAAAACTATTTTCTCCAAGAGGGGAAAAGCTAGGAGGCTCAAACTCTACAGACACAGAGAGTATTATCCACCCTACACAAGGGTACTGCAATCTTGGCTCTGGCTTAACTTCTACTTTCAGTATAACCATTTATTGTTTTTAGCTTTCTCTACACATTTCCAGTCTATTTTTACATAGAGAAAAATACCTATGAAAAGTGCATTTTCTCCAAGAGTGGAAAAGCTAGGAGGCTGAAACTCTACAGGTACGCAGAGTATTATTCACCCTACAATGGGGTACCTGCAATCCTGGCTCTGGCTTATTTCCTACTTTCATTATGACCATTTTGTTGTTTTTAGCTTTCTCTATTCATTTCCAGCTGATTTTTACATAGAGAATAATACCCTGTAAAGTGAATTTTCTCCAAAAGGGGAAAAGCTAGGAGGCTGAAAATCTACAGGTACACAGAGTTCTATCCACCTTAAAAAGGGTACAGCAATCCTGGCTCTGGCTTAACTTCGACTTTCAGTATGACTGTTTATTGGTTTTAGCTTTCTCTAAGCATTTCCAGCCTATTTCTACCTAGAAAAAAATTAACCCTGAAAGGTTGATTTTCTCCAAGAGGGGAAAAGCTAGGAGGCTGAACCTCTACATGTACACAGAGTACTATCCACCTTACAAAAGGGTACTGAAATCCTGGCTCTGGCTTAACTTCCACTTTCAGTATCACCATTTATTATTTTTACCTTTCTCTGTGCATTTCCAGCCTATTTTTACTTAGAGCAAAATACCCCTGAAAAGTGGATTTTCTCTAAGATTGTAAAAGCTAGGAGGCTGAAACTCTACAGGTACACAGAGAACTAACCACCCTACAAACGAGTACTGCAATCCTGACTCTGGCTTAACTTGCACTTTCAGTATGACCATTTATTGTTTTAGCTTTCTATATGCATTTCCAGCCTATTTTTACATAGATATAAATATCCCCGAAAACTGCATTTTCCCCAAGAGGGGAAAAGCTAGGAGACTGAAACTCTAAAGGTACGCAGAGTACTACCCCCACCCTATAAAAGAGTTCTGCAATCTTGGCTCTGGCTTAATTTCTACTTTCAATATGACCGATTATTCTTTTTAGCTTTCTCTATTCATTTCCAGCCTATTTTTACATAGAGAAAGATACCCCTGAAAAGTGAATTTTCTCCAAGAGGAAAAAGGTAGGAGGCTGAAACTCTACAGGTACGCAGATTACTAAACACCCTACAAAAGGGTGCTGCAATCCTGACCCTGGCTTAACTTCCATTTTCAGTATGACTGTTCATTTTTTTAGTGTTCTCTATGCATATCCAGTCTATTTTACATAGACAAAAATACCCCCGAAAAGTGGATTTTCTGCAAGAGTGGAAAAACTAGGAAGCTGAAACCTTACAGGTACACAGAGTACTATCCACCATAAGAAAGCATATGAAAATCCTGGCTATGGCTTAACTTCCACTTTCAGTATGACCGTTTATTTGTTTTAGATTTCCCGACTCATTTCCAGCTTATTTCTAACTAGAAAAAAATATCCTTGAAAAGTGGATTTTCCCCAAGAGGGAAAAAGCTAGGAGGCTGAAACTCTACAGACACACAGAGTACTATCCATCACACAAAAGGGTACTGCAATACTGGCTCTGGCTTAACTTCCACTTTCAGTATGACCATTTATTATTTTTGGCATTCTCAATGCATTTCCAGCCTATTTTTACTTAGAGCAAAATACCCCTGAAAAGTGAATTTTCTTCAAGAGGGGAAAAGCTAAGAGGCTGAAACTCTACAGGGACGCACAGTACTATCAACCCTACAAAAGGTGCTGCAACCCTGGCTCTGGCTTAACTTTCACTTTTAGTATGACAGTTTTATTATTTTTAGCATTCTCTATACATTTCCTGCCTATTTGTACATAAAGAAAAATACCCCTGAAAACTATTTTCTCCAAGAGGGGAAAAGCTAGGAGGCTCAAACTCTACAGACACAGAGAGTATTATCCACCCTACACAAGGGTACTGCAATCTTGGCTCTGGCTTAACTTCTACTTTCAGTATAACCATTTATTGTTTTTAGCTTTCTCTACACATTTCCAGTCTATTTTTACATAGAGAAAAATACCTATGAAAAGTGCATTTTCTCCAAGAGTGGAAAAGCTAGGAGGCTGAAACTCTACAGGTACGCAGAGTATTATTCACCCTACAATGGGGTACCTGCAATCCTGGCTCTGGCTTATTTCCTACTTTCATTATGACCATTTTGTTGTTTTTAGCTTTCTCTATTCATTTCCAGCTGATTTTTACATAGAGAATAATAACACTGTAAAGTGAATTTCCAACAAAAGGGAAAAAGCTAGGAGGCTGAAAATCTACAGGTACACAGAGTTCTATCCACCTTAAAAGGGTACAGCAATCCTGGCTCTGGCTTAACTTCGACTTTCAGTATGACTGTTTATTGGTTTTAGCTTTCTCTAAGCATTTCCAGCCTATTTCTACCTAGAAAAAAATACCCCTGAAAGGTTGATTTTCTCCAAGAGGGGAAAAGCTAGGAGGCTGAACCTCTACATGTACACAGAGTACTATCCACCTTACAAAAGGGTACTGAAATCCTGGCTCTGGCTTAACTTCCACTTTCAGTATCACCATTTATTATTTTTACCTTTCTCTGTGCATTTCCAGCCTATTTTTACTTAGAGCAAAATACCCCTGAAAAGTGGATTTTCTCTAAGATTGTAAAAGCTAGGAGGCTGAAACTCTACAGGTACACAGAGAACTAACCACCCTACAAACGAGTACTGCAATCCTGACTCTGGCTTAACTTGCACTTTCAGTATGACCATTTATTGTTTTTAGCTTTCTATATGCATTTCCAGCCTATTTTTACATAGATATAAATATCCCCGAAAACTGCATTTTCCCCAAGAGGGGAAAAGCTAGGAGACTGAAACTCTAAAGGTACGCAGAGTACTACCCCCACCCTATAAAAGAGTTCTGCAATCTTGGCTCTGGCTTAATTTCTACTTTCAATATGACCGATTATTCTTTTTAGCTTTCTCTATTCATTTCCAGCCTATTTTTACATAGAGAAAGATACCCCTGAAAAGTGAATTTTCTCCAAGAGGAAAAAGGTAGGAGGCTGAAACTCTACAGGTACGCAGATTACTAAACACCCTACAAAAGGGTGCTGCAATCCTGACCCTGGCTTAACTTCCATTTTCAGTATGACTGTTCATTGTTTTTAGTGTTCTCTATGCATATCCAGTCTATTTTACATTGACAAAAATACCCCCGAAAAGTGGATTTTCTGCAAGAGTGGAAAAGCTAGGAAGCTGAAACCTTACAGGTACACAGAGTACTATCCACCGTAAGAAAGCATATGAAAATCCTGGCTATGGCTTAACTTCCACTTTCAGTATGACCGTTTATTTGTTTTAGATTTCTCTACTCATTTCCAGCCTATTTCTAACTAGAAAAAAATATCCTTGAAAAGTGGATTTTCCCCAAGAGGGAAAAAGCTAGGAGGCTGAAACTCTACAGGCACACAGAGTACTATGCATCACACAAAAGGGTACTGCAATCCTGGCTCTGGCTTAACTTCCACTTTCAGTATGACCATTTATTATTTTTGGCATTCTCAATGCATTTCCAGCCTATTTTTACTTAGAGCAAAATACCCCTGAAAAGTGAATTTTCTTCAAGAGGGGAAAAGCTAAGAGGCTGAAACTCTACAGGGACGCACAGTACTATCAACCCTACAAAAGGTGCTGCAACCCTGGCTCTGGCTTAACTTTCACTTTTAGTATGACAGTTTTATTATTTTTAGCTTTCTCTATACATTTCCTGCCTATTTGTACATAAAGAAAAATACCCCTGAAAACTATTTTCTCCAAGAGGGGAAAAGCTAGGAGGCTCAAACTCTACAGACACAGAGAGTATTATCCACCCTACACAAGGGTACTGCAATCTTGGCTCTGGCTTAACTTCTACTTTCAGTATAACCATTTATTGTTTTTAGCTTTCTCTACACATTTCCAGTCTATTTTTACATAGAGAAAAATACCTATGAAAAGTGCATTTTCTCCAAGAGTGGAAAAGCTAGGAGGCTGAAACTCTACAGGTACGCAGAGTATTATTCACCCTACAATGGGGTACCTGCAATCCTGGCTCTGGCTTATTTCCTACTTTCATTATGACCATTTTGTTGTTTTTAGCTTTCTCTATTCATTTCCAGCTGATTTTTACATAGAGAATAATACCCCTGTAAAGTGAATTTTCTCCAAAAGGGGAAAAGCTAGGAGGCTGAAAATCTACAGGTACACAGAGTTCTATCCACCTTAAAAAGGGTACAGCAATCCTGGCTCTGGCTTAACTTCGACTTTCAGTATGACTGTTTATTGGTTTTAGCGTTCTCTAAGCATTTCCAGCCTATTTCTACCTAGAAAAAAAATACCCCTGAAAGGTTGATTTTCTCCAAGAGGGGAAAAGCTAGGAGGCTGAACCTCTACATGTACACAGAGTACTATCCACCTTACAAAAGGGTACTGAAATCCTGGCTCTGGCTTAACTTCCACTTTCAGTATCACCATTTATTATTTTTACCTTTCTCTGTGCATTTCCAGCCTATTTTTACTTAGAGCAAAATACCCCTGAAAAGTGGATTTTCTCTAAGATTGTAAAAGCTAGGAGGCTGAAACTCTACAGGTACACAGAGAACTAACCACCCTACAAACGAGTACTGCAATCCTGACTCTGGCTTAACTTGCACTTTCAGTATGACCATTTATTGTTTTTAGCTTTCTATATGCATTTCCAGCCTATTTTTACATAGATATAAATATCCCCGAAAACTGCATTTTCCCCAAGAGGGGAAAAGCTAGGAGACTGAAACTCTAAAGGTACGCAGAGTACTACCCCCACCCTATAAAAGAGTTCTGCAATCTTGGCTCTGGCTTAATTTCTACTTTCAATATGACCGATTATTCTTTTTAGCTTTCTCTATTCATTTCCAGCCTATTTTTACATAGAGAAAGATACCCCTGAAAAGTGAATTTTCTCCAAGAGGAAAAAGGTAGGAGGCTGAAACTCTACAGGTACGCAGATTACTAAACACCCTACAAAAGGGTGCTGCAATCCTGACCCTGGCTTAACTTCCATTTTCAGTATGACTGTTCATTGTTTTTAGTGTTCTCTATGCATATCCAGTCTATTTTACATAGACAAAAATACCCCCGAAAAGTGGATTTTCTGCAAGAGTGGAAAAGCTAGGAAGCTGAAACCTTACAGGTACACAGAGTACTATCCACCATAAGAAAGCATATGAAAATCCTGGCTATGGCTTAACTTCCACTTTCAGTATGACCGTTTATTTGTTTTAGATTTCCCGACTCATTTCCAGCTTATTTCTAACTAGAAAAAAATATCCTTGAAAAGTGGATTTTCCCCAAGAGGGAAAAAGCTAGGAGGCTGAAACTCTACAGACACACAGAGTACTATCCATCACACAAAAGGGTACTGCAATACTGGCTCTGGCTTAACTTCCACTTTCAGTATGACCATTTATTATTTTTGGCATTCTCAATGCATTTCCAGCCTATTTTTACTTAGAGCAAAATACCCCTGAAAAGTGAATTTTCTTCAAGAGGGGAAAAGCTAAGAGGCTGAAACTCTACAGGGACGCACAGTACTATCAACCCTACAAAAGGTGCTGCAACCCTGGCTCTGGCTTAACTTTCACTTTTAGTATGACAGTTTTATTATTTTTAGCTTTCTCTATACATTTCCTGCCTATTTGTACATAAAGAAAAATACCCCTGAAAACTATTTTCTCCAAGAGGGGAAAAGCTAGGAGGCTCAAACTCTACAGACACAGAGAGTATTATCCACCCTACACAAGGGTACTGCAATCTTGGCTCTGGCTTAACTTCTACTTTCAGTATAACCATTTATTGTTTTTAGCTTTCTCTACACATTTCCAGTCTATTTTTACATAGAGAAAAATACCTATGAAAAGTGCATTTTCTCCAAGAGTGGAAAAGCTAGGAGGCTGAAACTCTACAGGTACGCAGAGTATTATTCACCCTACAATGGGGTACCTGCAATCCTGGCTCTGGCTTATTTCCTACTTTCATTATGACCATTTTGTTGTTTTTAGCTTTCTCTATTCATTTCCAGCTGATTTTTACATAGAGAATAATACCCTGTAAAGTGAATTTTCTCCAAAAGGGGAAAAGCTAGGAGGCTGAAAATCTACAGGTACACAGAGTTCTATCCACCTTAAAAAGGGTACAGCAATCCTGGCTCTGGCTTAACTTCGACTTTCAGTATGACTGTTTATTGGTTTTAGCTTTCTCTAAGCATTTCCAGCCTATTTCTACCTAGAAAAAAATACCCCTGAAAGGTTGATTTTCTCCAAGAGGGGAAAAGCTAGGAGGCTGAACCTCTACATGTACACAGAGTACTATCCACCTTACAAAAGGGTACTGAAATCCTGGCTCTGGCTTAACTTCCACTTTCAGTATCACCATTTATTATTTTTACCTTTCTCTGTGCATTTCCAGCCTATTTTTACTTAGAGCAAAATACCCCTGAAAAGTGGATTTTCTCTAAGATTGTAAAAGCTAGGAGGCTGAAACTCTACAGGTACACAGAGAACTAACCACCCTACAAACGAGTACTGCAATCCTGACTCTGGCTTAACTTGCACTTTCAGTTTGACCATTTATTGTTTTAGCTTTCTATATGCATTTCCAGCCTATTTTTACATAGATATAAATATCCCCGAAAACTGCATTTTCCCCAAGAGGGGAAAAGCTAGGAGACTGAAACTCTAAAGGTACGCAGAGTACTACCCCCACCCTATAAAAGAGTTCTGCAATCTTGGCTCTGGCTTAATTTCTACTTTCAATATGACCGATTATTCTTTTTAGCTTTCTCTATTCATTTCCAGCCTATTTTTACATAGAGAAAGATACCCCTGAAAAGTGAATTTTCTCCAAGAGGAAAAAGGTAGGAGGCTGAAACTCTACAGGTACGCAGATTACTAAACACCCTACAAAAGGGTGCTGCAATCCTGACCCTGGCTTAACTTCCATTTTCAGTATGACTGTTCATTGTTTTTAGTGTTCTCTATGCATATCCAGTCTATTTTACATAGACAAAAATACCCCCGAAAAGTGGATTTTCTGCAAGAGTGGAAAAGCTAGGAAGCTGAAACCTTACAGGTACACAGAGTACTATCCACCATAAGAAAGCATACGAAAATCCTGGCTATGGCTTAACTTCCACTTTCAGTATGACCGTTTATTTGTTTTAGATTTCCCGACTCATTTCCAGCTTATTTCTAACTAGAAAAAAATATCCTTGAAAAGTGGATTTTCCCCAAGAGGGAAAAAGCTAGGAGGCTGAAACTCTACAGACACACAGAGTACTATCCATCACACAAAAGGGTACTGCAATACTGGCTCTGGCTTAACTTCCACTTTCAGTATGACCATTTATTATTTTTGGCATTCTCAATGCATTTCCAGCCTATTTTTACTTAGAGCAAAATACCCCTGAAAAGTGAATTTTCTTCAAGAGGGGAAAAGCTAAGAGGCTGAAACTCTACAGGGACGCACAGTACTATCAACCCTACAAAAGGTGCTGCAACCCTGGCTCTGGCTTAACTTTCACTTTTAGTATGACAGTTTTATTATTTTTAGCATTCTCTATACATTTCCTGCCTATTTGTACATAAAGAAAAATACCCCTGAAAACTATTTTCTCCAAGAGGGGAAAAGCTAGGAGGCTCAAACTCTACAGACACAGAGAGTATTATCCACCCTACACAAGGGTACTGCAATCTTGGCTCTGGCTTAACTTCTACTTTCAGTATAACCATTTATTGTTTTTAGCTTTCTCTACACATTTCCAGTCTATTTTTACATAGAGAAAAATACCTATGAAAAGTGCATTTTCTCCAAGAGTGGAAAAGCTAGGAGGCTGAAACTCTACAGGTACGCAGAGTATTATTCACCCTACAATGGGGTACCTGCAATCCTGGCTCTGGCTTATTTCCTACTTTCATTATGACCATTTTGTTGTTTTTAGCTTTCTCTATTCATTTCCAGCTGATTTTTACATAGAGAATAATACCCCTGTAAAGTGAATTTTCTCCAAAAGGGGAAAAGCTAGGAGGCTGAAAATCTACAGGTACACAGAGTTCTATCCACCTTAAAAAGGGTACAGCAATCCTGGCTCTGGCTTAACTTCGACTTTCAGTATGACTGTTTATTGGTTTTAGCGTTCTCTAAGCATTTCCAGCCTATTTCTACCTAGAAAAAAATACCCCTGAAAGGTTGATTTTCTCCAAGAGGGGAAAAGCTAGGAGGCTGAACCTCTACATGTACACAGAGTACTATCCACCTTACAAAAGGGTACTGAAATCCTGGCTCTGGCTTAACTTCCACTTTCAGTATCACCATTTATTATTTTTACCTTTCTCTGTGCATTTCCAGCCTATTTTTACTTAGAGCAAAATACCCCTGAAAAGTGGATTTTCTCTAAGATTGTAAAAGCTAGGAGGCTGAAACTCTACAGGTACACAGAGAACTAACCACCCTACAAACGAGTACTGCAATCCTGACTCTGGCTTAACTTGCACTTTCAGTTTGACCATTTATTGTTTTTAGCTTTCTATATGCATTTCCAGCCTATTTTTACACAGATATAAATATCCCCGAAAACTGCATTTTCCCCAAGAGGGGAAAAGCTAGGAGACTGAAACTCTAAAGGTACGCAGAGTACTACCCCCACCCTATAAAAGAGTTCTGCAATCTTGGCTCTGGCTTAATTTCTACTTTCAATATGACCGATTATTCTTTTTAGCTTTCTCTATTCATTTCCAGCCTATTTTTACATAGAGAAAGATACCCCTGAAAAGTGAATTTTCTCCAAGAGGAAAAAGGTAGGAGGCTGAAACTCTACAGGTACGCAGATTACTAAACACCCTACAAAAGGGTGCTGCAATCCTGACCCTGGCTTAACTTCCATTTTCAGTATGACTGTTCATTGTTTTTAGTGTTCTCTATGCATATCCAGTCTATTTTACATTGACAAAAATACCCCCGAAAAGTGGATTTTCTGCAAGAGTGGAAAAGCTAGGAAGCTGAAACCTTACAGGTACACAGAGTACTATCCACCATAAGAAAGCATACGAAAATCCTGGCTATGGCTTAACTTCCACTTTCAGTATGACCGTTTATTTGTTTTAGATTTCCCAACTCATTTCCAGCTTATTTCTAACTAGAAAAAAATATCCTTGAAAAGTGGATTTTCCCCAAGAGGGAAAAAGCTAGGAGGCTGAAACTCTACAGACACACAGAGTACTATCCATCACACAAAAGGGTACTGCAATACTGGCTCTGGCTTAACTTCCACTTTCAGTATGACCATTTATTATTTTTGGCACTCTCAATGCATTTCCAGCCTATTTTTACTTAGAGCAAAATACCCCTGAAAAGTGAATTTTCTTCAAGAGGGGAAAAGCTAAGAGGCTGAAACTCTACAGGGACGCACAGTACTATCAACCCTACAAAAGGTGCTGCAACCCTGGCTCTGGCTGAACTTACACTTTCAGTATGACTGTTTATT
>NW_025058676.1:0-6423 GCF_019279795.1 Protopterus annectens | reverse complement strand
GTGGGATGCCACTCTACCCTTTGATCTACATGGATGCATTCTGACATTCTTCTTCCTTGGTCTGCTTTAACCCCTCTACTGACTAGGGGATATATTTGCTGGAGAACATCCATACTGAACATGCGTATTGTAGAAGCATGTGCATGGTCCAGCTACTGTGTGGACCACATAGCCTATCATACCTTAATGACTGCTTCAAATTCAGACATGTTTGGGTTTAGTTACAACACCACAGTTGTAGGGTCCAGTATCAGTAGGTCCACATTAGCCTTCTGTCTGCGGTACATACTGATCCTTTCCATAGCTGTGCAGAACAAGCTTGTCAGGATCCTGGGGTGGTAGTTTGGAGTATCCATTCAGGCAACACCTTTGTTGTGATGGACCACTGTTGTTGTACACTGCTCTTTGGGTACATATCCTGTGGTAAGGCTGACATTGGCCAGTAGTGTGATTTTGCATTCCATCTTGGGGTCCATGTTGGCCTCAGCACAGGACACCATCACATACCTTTGCTGCTGTGTGTTCTGCTTTGCAGATGATGGCTGTTACCTCAGCATCTGCAATGTCAGGGGACCATCTGCTGGGATAGGTATTTTGCACTGGGGTGTTTGCACTGCACCTGACAGGTTGTATGTTAGCAATATGTGTGTGTGTTTGGTATGTTGTTTGTAATATCTGTGTGATTCGGAGCATATCTGTGGATGCCCAACATGGTTCCTACCATCAGTTGGGTATGCCTTGTGATTATCCTTAGTGTCCTGTACATTTTGTATCTTCATAGGTTCATGGTTCATAGTAGGCTAGACACCCTAGGCCATTAGTAAGCCAAGCTAGAGTGTGTGTGTCTTTCGACCCCTTGCTATGTTCAATTATGGCCATTTATGAGGTTCTTCACTGTGCCTCTGTCTGGTGTGACACAGTGGGGACCCCAGTATACATGTACGGTCATCCATCCACTTGGCAATATTCCTGTTGAGGGGTGTCAGTGAGGGGCTCTGCCTACCATGGATTGGGATCCTGTTTCTGGGTGATGGGAGCCTATGGGTTATGTATCTGTCCCTCCAGCACATCTTATTTCATTATGTGTTGAGGTTGACATCTGTGACTCTCACAGCTCCAATGGCTTTGATTTCCTGTGGTGTAGCATGTCCATTACTCCTGTGTTGGACATGGCCTGGTACAACAGACATACAATGCCTCTGTGTAGGCAGTGTGTGACTGCAGTCAGCTGGGGTGTCTACAGCCAGGCAGCAGATGACATATATTTCACACCCTTTATCCTGTTGGTGGGGTAACTATGAGGTCTTCCGAACGCTGCAGGTGTCAGATGGTACATCCCATATGAGTCATTGTACTAGATTATGGGTCTGATAAGGGGACAGTACAGCGGCACAGTGACCTCTGTTGATGTAGATGTGAATCCTTTCATGATACGGTGTCCAGTATCAACAGTCTTCATAGCCACATTGGCATTGTGGCTGTCACATGACAGATTAATGTCGACCTGTGTCCCTAGGTCCCTGATGACTCCTTGCATACATAATGGTTTGACACCTATGTGGTATTTTGTGTACCTTGTCTGGTATTTGGTGGGACATTCATACTGTCCAGTGTCTTCGGATGTCTGGGTGGGGTTCTTGTGTGTGAGAGTGTGGTCTGTCACATGCTACAGACTGTACAGCAGTTTTGACTACAGTTATGTGCACATGGGTGGTGTCCGCTGCTTTGTGCATTGTCAGTTACCTGGCTATATGGGTGTCTGTGCTGCATATGGATACTCCCCCTCCTTTGATGTCTTGGTGCAGGTGTTGGGGCCATAACACATGGTATGTGGTATAACCTAGTAGTGCTGGTGTGCTATCACTAGGCCTGCAGCAGGCTTCTGTCACTGGACAGGCATCAATGTTCTCCATAATGGGAAGTGCCTCAGGGGCACATTTACACATCTGGCATTGGTCAGCATTACCCTTATGTTTCCTACCACTTATGTTTTCTAGGGTGGTGGGTAGTCTTTTTGGCCTTGCCTACATACGGCTCTATGGAGGCGGCAAAGGCCTTATCCAGTATCCAGACGCACACGGGTAACAGCTGACAGCCATCCCTGTAACAGCAGCATAGCTTGTCATGCTTGACATCTCAAGCAGACACACATTACACCCTCTTGGACTGACAGCTGTAACTGTGCCAGCTGTTAAACATGATCATTCTGTGTTTGTACTGTGGCATCATTCTTGGTGAGGGTTGGATGCTGCACACAGCCAGTGTCATCCGCCTGGGGTACATACTCGGAGGGACCATCCATGTCTCATTTGATGTTGACCAGGGAGGTACATCTCAGGTAATTCACACCAGCATGGACATTGAGTGCATCATATTTCTGCTTGCTTTGGGGTGACCTGCGTACTTGTGTTATGTGGCATTTGTGGCAGCCTACAAGCAGCTTACTTACCCTTTCCCTTGTTCAGTCTGGTGAGTGGGACAGCAGTGTGTCTGCCTATACAGACACCTATTACAACTGTATCAGGCATGTTGTTTCTCCTTCTGGCCTGTGACTGTTTGGCACACCAGCTTTGCGTACTATTCATTGCATGTGCTATGTTTGGTTGTGGTTGCTTGTGATCTACTTTGGAGGCTTCTGCTGGTGTGGTGTGTTTGTAATTAAGGCCTCCGGGAATATTTGTCTGTGTTTATGTGTTTGGTTTACAGTTGTGGTAGGTCTATGTGGGACTGGGTTTGTGGTGTATGTGGTTACCTTCTCCTCCTGACTAGTGTTGACAGTACTGAGTTGTTGGAGCTCAACCTCTGGTTTGGATACATGGATGCATCTATCACATATGTTTGTATTTATTGGGGGGTATTGTGGTTGTCTGTGTACTTGGTACTGGCATCACATTGCCTCTGGATTTATAGATTATACTTGTTGTGGCTGGACTTAGTGGATTGTATGTGTGGACATATGTTGTTGCCATACTACTGGTCAGTGATTACTTCCCTTTTTATGTTTGCTCTATCATGTGATAACTTCCTCATTATCTTGCATGGTTTGGTAATGGCTGGAGGCCAGCATGCCAGATGCCTGCATGTATGGCATTGTGTGTTGTTGTTATTTGTGATTGCATACTCCAAGCATTCCTGGCTGTGTTCATGGAATGCCTGTATAACATGTTCTGTGGTGTGTCCCATATTTTGCACTTGCATAGGGCCTTTGTGGATTCAACATCAGTTTTGAGGGCTGCAACCTATACTTTACACATGTTTTTCACTGTGGTATTCTGGCTAGTGACTGGGGTCAGGTTGTGTATATCCAGTGTGATTACTCTATGGTCTGGTCTTACCAGTGGGGGGTACACTTCTCATCTTGCCATCCAGTACACATGTTGCTGATTATCACATCCAGTATGCTTACCCCTCTTGTGGGAGTAGTACATTGTTCCTGGGCATTTTGGTTTATGGAATCTGGGTAATTTTCTCCTACTGTGTTGGTGCTAGTACAATGCTACCGGTGTATGTCTGGGTATTTTCAGTCGAGCAATATAATGTGGTTTGGGGGGCTTGATATATTCATGTATTCCAACATAGGCCAGGTGCTGTTCCTGGTATTAGGACAGTGGTCTGCAGCAGGCTATATACTGCGAGGCAGTTTTAGCCATTGGTATTTGACCATGGATATTCCATGCTGCTTCTTGTTGTGGTACCAACATGGGGGTGTGGTTATCCTTGCCATTTCTTGCTAGTCACCCTCCTTTTGTAGCTTGTTCCATGTTTTGCGGCTGTACAGCACAGTACGAGGTATGACCTGGTAGTGTTCGGGTACTAATGTGAGCCTTGCCCAGTTCTCTATTACAGGACTGGTATCTACATTCTCCATACTGTGTGCATTTACACTGCACACATCTTGCTGTTTGTACATCTGTCATGGGGTAGTATTACATCTAGGTTCCTATCCCTTGTAGAACCTATGAGGTTGGGTTTGTGTTTTGAGACTTACCTATTCAGGGCATGCTGTGGGTACTGACAGCCTTTGCCAGTATCCATGGGGCATGGCATGATAGGTGCATGCCATCCCTAGCAGGTGGTGCATCATGTCAAACTCGCATATCTTCCCAGCCTGTAACACATTGGCTCCCTTTGACTACTGCATTACTTCAGCCAATTATTGTACTTGATCTTCTTGTCTTCATAGTGTGGCATCATGCTTGGTGAGGGTGAGATGTTAGCAGGGTCTTCATGTTTGCATATACTAGATGGTGTTACATTGCTTAACACATGGCAATCATGCCTCAGGTGGTGCTGCAGGGCTGCCTCTGTCGGATGCACATACTACACTCCCTGTACATGTTTGAGAGCAGGTTGTGTCATGTTAGGCATCCCTGTTACTATATGAGTGAGTCAGAGGGTATCATTCAAGGTTCCCTACTGAGCCAGTGTATGTGCTAGCCATTGCCTCTTTCCCAAGACCGGGCATACTGGGCAGCCTCCTTCTGCCTACTGGGGCGGAAGCTCAGGTTGTTCCTCTCAGTCGCGGCTCTGCCTGTGAGTGGCCTTGGCAGTGGTGGGGGCTGTTTGGCTGACCCTATGCTAGTCCTGCTGCAGCTGTTTTGAGATCATATTATGTAGCATAGCACATACCATGACAATTTGGGTACATGTAGTTGGTGTGTACTGCAAGGCTCCACCAGATGTGTCCAGACACCCGGAACCATGACTTAAGGCAGCCCAAACACATGCTCCTGACTACATTCGCGATGTTTGATAGCGTACATATTTATGGCGTTCTGTTCAGGTGTGTGTGTGTTTCTGATGGTGTCATCAGCCCGCGGCTCAGTGCATAACCTGCATCCCCACTAGGTGTCCGTGTGGGATGTCCCCATTGGCAAATGTCTGGTACAGCTGCGTCAAATGCCAGATGTGGGAATCATGGTAACTCCCAGGGCATCCAGCAAACACATTCATTATTATGCCCTGGGCATCACACAGACCTGGCAGTTGATGGAGGGGAATCCCTTGTGGTTAATATAGGCTCTAACCCACTCACCGGCTGGTGCTTTGATGCGTATTTGCGTGCAGTCTATTGCACCCAGTACCTCAGGGTATTCCGCTATTTGCTGGAAGAGATGCATATTGCTGGCCAATACCTCACGGGCATTGGGGAAATATACATGATCACCGACATGTGCTGACATGGCATCCAGGAACTGGTGCAGTACCCTGGAGGCTGATGCCTGTGATATCCCCATCATATCACCAGTTGGTCTCTGGAAGGTACCTGTTGCTAGTATTCTTAGGCCAACACATACCTTGGTTTCCACTGGGATGGGTTCCCCTCTGTTGGTTCTGTGTGTGAGGCGTGGCCTGCACAGCTCAACAATTTGCTGCAGGAGCTCTCTGTCCACTCTATAGTGCTCTACTATCTCCAGCTCATGTAACCCGTGGTAGGTGACCCTGGGCCTGTGCACTCTTCTCCTCTCCTCACTGTGGGTTATCTGGCACCATCTGCATTGTCACCACCCTCAGCAAGTCGCCTATGTCTCATTATGACAGCTATGGCAGCCCCTAACATTTCTGCTCTGAGTGAAGCTTTTTCAGTTTTCACTTCTATTAGCTTACTCCTGTCTTGTAGTGTCTCTTAATGGAAACATCCTGCACTACTGTTTGCAGAGTTTTAAGTGCTGGGCTGGGCTACTATTATGCCTATGTAATTGCCGGCTTCTAATTGTTTTCACCTGCTACCTTCAGCAGTTATCCCTGCTAGCTTCCTATTAATTCTGTTGCTTCCTTTTTCCTCTCTGTTTCCTCAGGGGGAGCAACGTCCAGACTATCTGAAACACGCTCACAGTGGCTTACCGCACACATGCTTACACGGTTCAGAATCTACTTATTCGGGTTAAACATGCGTACACCCGCAAACACTGTTACACGTCTGCCAACAGCCTCCAACATACTCAGCCTGCCTTCGCGCACACCCGCAAACAGTGTTAAACATCTCCCCGCTCCCACATGCTCACACTGCCTTACACGTGCACACTGTCCTACTCGCTTCATGGGTGCACGCGTGCACGCCACAAGAAACTTTGGTGTAAAAGTAACATTGTGCTACAAACCCCTTTCCATGATCTGTGCCTGTCATCTGTCATGTTACACTGGCCTCCAATGAACTGCATTTCTTTCTACCATTCCCCTGTGATGTCACCTATCTCCTACTCTATTCCTCCCTTTTGTATCTCTTACACTACTCAGACTGTGCTCATTTGTATGTGACTGTGGATTCAGTATCCTAACCCTCATTTGCATCAGATTGCCTACTAATGCTTAGTTACATGTCTTAGACTCAGCTTCCCCTTAGCAACCACTACACGGTGGCCATGTTGGTTTTGGTCTGCTGGTCCCTGCATTGTCATTCCATGTATTGCATAAACCCCTTTG
>NW_025058675.1:0-5282 GCF_019279795.1 Protopterus annectens | reverse complement strand
ATGGATATGCCCAATGAATGACCCCAACCCCAGCAGACAGCACACAGACTACAGCAGGCCAGGCAGTTTGATGTAGGTTGTGAAAGCTAGGACGTCCAACACCACTATGCTGGTATTTAAAGCTGGGATCTGATGTACACTGGTATCCCTCCAACCAGCAATTTAGGTAGGTCCACACACTGACATGGAGTACCTGGCATACCAGTACAGTAGTGGCAGATGTGTACAACTGTCAGCTGTGTCCCCGTCCAACGTATACATGTGAGAGTCATGTGCCACCCACGGTGCTGTGTAGGACTGTGGATGCGGTTGGATGTCCCCCCACGCTATGCAGACATGTAGCAACTGTCAATGCCACATGACCATTAGCTACCCTGCAGACACAGCATGACACCTGTCTGTGTAGAATGGAGGGGTCGGCAACACAGTACTGACTATCTGGACATGTGACACATGCGATACAGTTGACCATACTTGGCATGCTCACACACATGATGGTATGATGGTAATGTTGGTTGAAAACATGCATAACAGTCATACTGGGCATGCTCACACACTGAAACACAGGACGGCCAGGCATGCATACACCAGTGGTCCGGACATATCTGCCAGTACATTGCTATACTGTTGGATGGCTGTGCTGTATGGTGTGAGTGTGCCATGGTCTATTGTTAATTCACATGAGCTATGTGTGCAGGGTATTGCTACCAACATGAATAGGATGGTTCTTTGTTTGCGACAGACCACACCTTTGGATACGGACTGGGTAAGGCACATTCCAGCAGGTGGGAGCAGTTGTGTGGGTTTGCATAGTGTTAAGCACTGCTGACCTCTGGTTACAGCACCTTATACCCGTTTAGACTCCACATTTCTTTGACAGTGCACTACTGGCATATTGGTAGACAAACACGCTTACAGCCGCTCGCTCACCGACAGTTGTGCTTACATTTGTCACTTACTCTGGGTGTGTGTGATCCCTTGTGATGCGTATTACATCGGACTACATGACTACAGTATCGGGTATGTCTAACCATTTGGCAGGCATTCGACTGTACAGACTCGCTGGCCTGTCCAGTGACATAATCATATTATATGCGTGTTCCTCATACGATCTGCTCCCATCTGACTGATACATGGGAACCGATACTCTGCAATGCTGACATGTGAATGTTATTTTGTTAACGCAGCTGTCAGTCATGCTACCACATACCTACTGTACGTTTTCCACCTTTCAGATTGCATGACGGGAGATTGTGGGAATAACACCTTTCCCACTTTGCATGGGACAGTCCCTCATTAGGCATATGTCATGTGACAATACTCTAGCCATTGCAACTGTCCTGATTAGGGGACATTCTCATATTCTACATGTCTGTAGTGGTTGCTTGTTACAGGTCTTGTATACCTGACACGTCGATATGTTATATGTAGTAGCATAAGCAACTTTACTGCTGCTAGACTACGCTTTGATTTGTGCTGATTGTATATTCTGTACTATGCATGGCTGTAGGTATATTCTGCCCTGGTACGTCTGACATTTCTACAGAGCAGGTCCCACTTTGGCCATTCAGAATGGTGGCGGCCCTATAGATCCTAGATGTAGAGCTATCACATGTGTCAAGGCAACACTTACCCACAGCCAGTAGTAAAGTGACTACTTCAATGGTTTGCATACGTTAAGGTTATTCTTGTAGCATTATAATTGCTAATACTGTTTCCTATAACATGTAGCTGTTTCTGATACAACAAATTAATTTCTGACACCACTACACACAATATATGGCCTCCTTTCCTGAACTCACTAGCCATGTGCCATAACATTCATTTTGCAAGACACAATTGCCCAGACAGGTGTGTCCCTCAAAGGCATATGGGTGGTAAACCTCATCTATTATGCTATCATCTACCTAAGGTAGTCAGCAAATTATGCACTTTCCATCACTAGCAGACCTCACATACCAATGGAGGAGAATGAACACTGTATCAGGAACACTGCATAAAACCCTGTGGGACACATTTAGATGATTGTTTCTATTAACCAGGCACATTGACAGTCACAGTGCATATGTATTCATTCACGTTTGTCGAGGTACATGCTGTTTATGACTCATACATGTTGTCATCTGTCATTACCTGTAGTCCGCCACCTGTCCACCTAATATCACTAGTTCTGGAAGTGTTTAGTTGGACTTTGTTACATTCTGATTCATAACTATGGACATCTATGCTTATCGGGTGCATGGCACTGATTTGGTCCCTATGTATTCCCCCGATGGTTTACAGACTATCCGGTAGATTTGATCTTCAGGTTTGGGAGATATAGGTATCTGCTATGCCCACATGGTAATATTAATGACTTCCACTGGGCAGGCCTCCTACATCTCTGCCAACCAGCACCTGCACACTTAAACCCATTATTGCATACCCATGGTTCACCTACCTGGCACCCCTCTACAGCACTCATGACAAATACTTACTGTGAACGCAGCTGGGGAATGAGCACACCCCTACACATTGCCCACTCTCCCCGTCTCGGGACACATGTATGTTTTGTCAACCCATGTATTATCACACTTGCACAACCTACTGTTCCATGTACACCTACATCCTGCTCACATCGATGACAATGGGTTCACATGTACAGTGAATTTGTGTGGCCCTGCAAGGGACACCGTTATCCATGTTTAAAGTGTAGACCTTGCAGATCTCTCCCACTGGTAATTTCCTGCCGGTGTTTTGGACAGCAGCAGTGTATTTATGTTTATTGCCTGTCTGTATATCTGACCGGCCTAGCTGGGCGGTGTGGGGGGTACAACATTTATTTATTGGACCTCCCAGTCACATATGCCTGGTCTGTAAATATGTTACCCCTAATTGCTGTAAAGTAACCTAGTTATGTACATGTGTATATCTACAATAAATATATATTTGTTTTGTGTATGTGTATATATTAATACCTGTTGTATGTTATATATATATATATATATATATATATATATATATATATATATATTTTTGTGTTATATATATATATATATATATATATATATATATATATTTTGTGTGTATATAATATAAATATATATATATATATATATATAAAATTTTTATCTATATATACATCTGTGTGTCCGTTAACCTATACATTTCCGACATGACACTTACACTTTTGGGTTTTATCTCTGCTTCAACAGCATACTATTGCCTTAGTCATTATAAACCCACATTCACTCGGTGAACTTGTGATCAGTATACTGCACGTATACAGGGGCAGATGTCGTTTTTCATGTCGGGGGTGTAAGTGGATGTGATAAATGTCATTCACCTATTACTCATATGTCAGCCTATTATTCCTGCTACTGTGTTTGTTTCTGTGCACATTCATATTATTAATGTTAATAGAATGTGTGTTTGTGTTACTGAGAGATCAACATATTGATGTCTGCATGTAGTTGTGTCTTTCTGCTTTTCCGGTTGGGGTTTTCACAGCAGAACTCCGTTCCGCTCATGGTGGCAGATAGGTTTTACGTGCGGCTGCCAGCCCTCGACATATCCGACACGATACCCATTCACGCATGTCTCCAGACGATGCACTATCTGGGAATCGCACCTACTAGCTGACCCCCACGGCCCCTCCATTGCAACCGCAACATACCCTAGCACTCCTGTGTCCATAATCGCATATCCATAGTTTCTCCAGCACACCCGTGTTGAGTTTCCACGCATGATAGCCATTATCCACCTGATATCGCAGCCATGACACACCTTTACACATTGCCCTCCCAGAGGGGGGGCCCTACACATTTTGTACTCCCCGTATTCACGGGGTCCCCATCCATTCATATTTGCACATGCCTTTCCTGGTGTTATGGATTAAATGATTTGGGGAAATGTAGGTGGCCCAACATGTACTACATTCTGTCTGTGTAAAATGTGATGTAGCACTTCAATGAATTATGGTTATAATCCTCCCTTTGGTGTAAAAGTGCTCTACCACTTGTGCAGCTTTATTGACTTTGCTGCAAGCACTTTATAATCCTTACTTGCTCTGATTCCCTTCACACCCTTATGTTTCCCATCTTTCAGTCATTTTATATAAAATATATTTTATATATATCTATATATTATATATATATATATATATTATATATATATATATATATATATATATATATAATTATATATATATATATATATATATATATATATATATATATAATTATATATATATATATATATATATATATATATATATAAAAAAAATATATATATATATATATATATATATATATATATATATATATATATAAAATTATATTTCTTTTATGTCTGTGGATATTTATCTATCTATCAAACATTATCTATCTATCTATCTTTTCTTTTTATATCTATATATTTTTATTATCTATATATAAAAAGTTACAGCTGTACAAGACAACATACTTTTTATGCCAAGCTTTACACCACAGACACTTGCATCTTATTTGAGTTACATATGTTTACTGCCCCTTCTTGGATTAATGTGCCTTATTCCTTATGAAAGTACCACTTTGATTGATGGAATCCCGGGTTTCGGCCCCATGAATGGTCACCTTTACATGTATAAATGTTGGCTTTACAGCACAGAGGCATTCATTAACAAATTAATATGTGCTATAGTCATTTTAACCGGGAATGCCTTTACTTAGGCGGATGCTTAACCACTACACTATTGTTGTTCTGCCCCATTTATATGTATACCCATGGTTCATAGCTACTCTGACAAAACCTCACCACTTCCTTACACAGCAGGCATCCATTCTCCTGCTGGGAAAACTGCAGTGCTACACCCGACATTCCCTTTTTCCCACTGCCTGGACCTTTCTGCATGTCTACTCCCCCAAAGGGAAATTTAGAACTCCCCTTATAGTCCTGACTTACGTGTTTAATTGTCAGGGGTGTGCTGGTATGGGTTTAGGCTTGTCCGACTTTACTATAACTGCCCTGTACTTTTTCAAATATCAGAACATGGACAGAGAGTCCAGATTTTAACATTCTACCTGTGTTTACAGACGCAGGTGTTTGGGCACCTCTGACCACATTTTAAAATTTAGGGGGGGGGGCCCCCCTTTTTTTTTCCCTTTTTTTTTTAAAAAGGGTTTTGGGGAGTTTGGGGTTCAATGTTTCCCCTTTTCACATTTTGGGAAACTATTTCCCCCTTTCCCTTTGTATTAAAGGAAATTTGGGAATTTAATTATTTTTTGGGAAAAAATTTTTAAGTTTTTTTTTTTTAAAAATAAATT
>NW_025058674.1:0-3456 GCF_019279795.1 Protopterus annectens | reverse complement strand
GGTCATAGGTAAAACAACACCCACAGGTTTGCAGACATGGAAATTTTTATTGTGTACTATTACAGTTCTAATGCCATGCAAAAGCTGTTCAGACACTGACAACTATATCAAGGAGTGATCTACAGTGGACCAGTTCATCATACAGTAGTCTGGGAAAAGGGTTTACAGCTGTTGCTGTCCAGGCCAAGCCATTCACATTGTACAATAGGAAAGACACACTGGGCCACAGGATACCAAAAATCAACAGTATGTACCCAGGTGTAAATTCAGCAGCCTCTTTTACACACTGTACAAACACATTGGTAAAAGACATCATATGACCACATGGGTTGTAACTCCCACATAACATGGAAAATGACCCCAAACACAAACACAGAACTTTTTGTATGGCAGGGGCAGTATTCCTGCATTACCCAGTCCATGTCAGTAATGTTATAGGTGAAGATATGGTACAATCCAGATACCTTAAGGCAGCTCACCCGATACCCCCATTTTGTACAGCCTAGGTCATTTTGGTGCCCCCCTGACTCAATAATACAGGGCCATATACCACTGTTACATACACTGGCCTGCAGTGCATGGGGGCACACTTTTTGTGTAGGGGGGCCCACATATATGGCCCCCCCCCACCATTGTGTGGGGGTTACAACAGCAGTGGACTGATGGCAGCATGGCAGTGTGTTATACTCCAGCCATTTGGATAAACCCAAACATCATAATGTGCAAAGCTTGGTATGTAGTGAGGACAGAGGCTGGAAACAGGCACATATGTGGAAAACTGTTGCCAACACTAAAGGTGCGGTTTACAGGATAGTCTGTAACATACCCTTAGTCAGGGAATTGATGGTAGACGGGCATGGATGTAGCCATGTACAGGTAACACACAACATACACATGCCAGTGTATTATCTGACACATAAAAGATAAGCATGATAGGCACAGCTCCAGGGATGAGGGTAGGCCCACAGTTGTGTGCTATGCAGACAGACTGCATTCCATGGCAAACTAGTATGTACACCCACACTGTAACACCAGTACTGTACAAAGCATAACACAACTCCCCACAGTCTGTCTGTACTTCCTGATCCTCCTACAAATATGTGGCTGCCCTGAGTGTGCAGTTCTCCTGTAAGAGGTATTGCTACATGCTGTCAGTAGCACTGCTGCCCACACACAGGAGGATGCCCCTCACACAGGAGATGTAATGGGACCATGCACATGATGTGGGAAACTATAGTGGTGGTTGCCATGAGTGTTAATTGGGTGTAGTACATGTGAATATATATCTGGCATCTGATAGTATATGTACATATATTCCACCATATGTCCTGGAACAAACCATATGTTCCAATGTCTGTCAGGGATGTCAGGTATAGCAGGTATACTAGTAGACTATTGCTACTGTCATTGGGATTGTTCACAGACATGTGGAAAGGGCACATCTGCTATAACATTTTCCATTGGTTATGAAGACATCCAAAGGACATCATGTACAGTACCACTGTTTGGTAATGCCACTGTGGACCAGCAGAGATATTGGCCAATATGTGGAGGGTCTGACACAGTCTGTACAGAGGTACACATAACCCCTTTGTGCACATTTTACCATGCCTGACAATATGGATTTGGGGGCCATGTAGATGGTATAACAAAACTGGTATATGATGTCCATGTCATGCATTCACACCCGCCCGCCTGTAATATGACTGGTACAGGGTGCCATGGCCACATACTACAATAGGTATTGACATACATCTGTGCATCCCACTGCCCTGTCTGACATACATGACTGTTAGGGAGGGGCAGACATCTGGCTAGTATCTGCACATGACATCCCACTGGGTAGGTCACTCATGCTAGGCATGTACAATGCACTGTGCGGGCTGCAGGCAGACGGGAACACTGGCCTACATCTGGGGAATGTTACCTGCATAAAAAGCAGGCTAAAAGGCATGTCACAGCACAGGGTAAGATACACCGGGGACAGTGCATATCCACAACCAATGTGAACACAGCCACATATGGTTAGCTAGCATGTTACAGTATATGGACTATTGTTCACACCTCTTTTCCCTCACAGACTCCCACATATACTGGCCTGCTAAAAGTTTGGTCTGATGGCTGTCTGTGGTATGGGAAGTGTTTATGGTACAAACTGTATACCATGCAGTACATCAGTGGGAGCTTTAAAGCCAAACCCTTCAACATACAAAACTGACATTCACCATAGGTACACAGACCTCAGTACTGTAAAACATCCACAGAATGTAGGTATGTAAATTAACCCCCTACTGTACAAAAATGTAAGCAGATATATCAGTGGCTTGTTTCAGATATGATGAAAGTATGGTGTACAGCACATATGCACCACTTCATGCACATATTACAAAGGTTGACAGAGGTGGGCGGGGAGCACATACACGGGGAATATTGACATGTTGCTGTGATAACCATACATTTACTGTTTTTACAGGGTTGTTGCAACATATGCCCTTTTGAGGAATATGTCTGTACTAACATTCACATCTACTGACTGCAATCCTCACACCCAGCAGAAAATAGATGTAGGGGTGACACATAACCATGGACAAACTCCCCGCTGCAGATGCCCCTGCAGATGGAGATTCCCATAAACATGGAACTGACATGGCGGGTATGACATGTACAACAGCCAACCAAAAAAACACTGTTAAACAACATTACCCAAAAGCAGTATAGCGCACTTACAGTCTGTAGCAGGTGGCACACCTTGTTTTTTCACTTTTCCACAGTGTAGTTGTTGAGGGACCTAATCCCATTGGATTTTTACAACAGATCAGTTTCCCGCCACGTGGTGAAAGGGAAACCCCCCAGTTTCCTATATTTGGGGTGTCCACACCCTTTTGGTGTTAACCCCCTGTTTTCCCTGCAATGCAGGGGGGGGTGATTTGAAGGGATAGGACATGGTCCTTTTCCCTGTGTGCCTAAAAAGAGGGTTGGGGTTTATCCCCTTTGGGGGCAAAAGGGCAAAAAAATTTTGGGAAATGGGGGGGGGAAAATCATTTTGTGTAAAACCCACAGGGGTATCAAATGAAAATTTTAGTGCAAAAGTTTGCGTTTTTATGCCCCATGGGGTTCCTGGTTTTGGGCCTCAGCATATATGTGTTTGCATTTAAAGGGATAATAGTGATAGGGGAAAACAACCTTTCCCTGAAAAGGTGCCCCACAAAACCCCCACATTAAAGGGGCAAACCCCATTACACTGGCAGGGGGGTAAACCCCTTTTGGGTGTTCCCCTACACACTTGCAGGTATAGCACCACATGGTATTTGGGGGAGGGGGAAAAAGGGGTTTACATAAAAAGCTAATCCAAATTTTTTGAGGGGGGGTGCATTCAATGCAAAAACAAACAACCCAAAAAGAAAAAGGGGCATTTTAAATTTCCTAGGCAGGGGGATTGTTTTAAATACAAAGGGG
>NW_025058673.1:0-6025 GCF_019279795.1 Protopterus annectens | reverse complement strand
AATGTATTCCATCATGTAGATGAATGTGTGTGTATGTCCAGATATAGATACATACATATATATAGATATATCAAGAACATCCCATGTGACAACAAAGCATTAAAAAGGAATGAAAAGGGAAACACCAGCAATGCCTGTATTATGTAGTGGTGGTGTCCTGTGTAATATCAAGACTCCCTCAGACAGACATGTGTCATTAATACACGCAAACATTTGTACATTGGCCAAATGCATCACTCTGTGCATTTTATTTACATTACCACAACAGTTCCTGTCCAATCATTATGTGAGAACAGTACTCCTGCAAGGTGCTGTGTGCGACATCATCATCATGAAAAAGGTAAATGGGGTAACCATAGAGGGACCAGTAGTGTCGTGTGTACAATGGGGTCATCTGCATCATGTGTACCTGGAACCTTTAGGAGTCATGTGCATACCAGGATCGTGTGCCTGAGAGACAGGGGTGAGGACAACTGGAGTATGTTGTGATGCAAATTAAAAAGGTTACATGTGTCCAGTGGACATGTCTGTGAAATGGACAGCAACGTATGGGGCAAATGTTGTTCTAGGAACAGACTGGCCTTTTGTTTCCGTATGGTGAAAGTGGGATGTGGGGGAAGGAGAGTAGGTATGCTCGTGGAGGATAGGTTGTGTAGGATGACAGACAAGACAGCATACAGGGTCGGTATATGACACATGTGGGGGGATACACCTTGGATGGGGAGGGGTGTTTGGCAGTCACAAGCCCATGAGCCCCCAGATGGAAACAGTGGGACGGAGGTCCCCACCCATGGGCAGCCACCACTGCACTAAAACAGCCGCAAAGGTGGCTGTGCTGGGGGCTGTCTAGGAGGGGCAGGCTCACCCTCTAAATGTGACACTCTGCCCTTGAGCTGGTGTATCTGGCCTTAAAACCCCTTATTGAGCCCCCTACGCACCATGTCTGGGACTGTACGACAGAGGACATGTTCCTGTCTGGACCTGCTCCAAGGGGGGACAAGCCCCATTCCTCAGTGGCGGTTCCACCAGAAGGTGGTGCAGAGCCAACAGAGGTGGGGGTCCAAAGCTGAGCCCCAGATGTGCTGGTGCCCGGTGCCATGGCCAGCTGAAATGGGACAGGAGGTTCTGCCAGGACCTCCAAACCCATACAGCCTATGGTGTTGCAGTTTTAACACAGATATGGCTTTGTAATAGTCAACAGCATTCAGGATTACTTATAACAGCATGCATAGATATGACCATCAACCCAACACAACAGATGGTATACATTTGCAGAGGGAGCACAACACATGCATATATACAATGCATGACATCTGTACACAGTGTAGAAGACTTGTGACTGCAGCTATGAACAGTGGCCCATTATTGGCATGTCACAGTGAGAACCTCAGACAGTGACTGTCATACCACTGTTTCATGTGACATATGTCCAATCAGGGATGCGATGGCAGTAACTCTCATCACTAAAAGACCTTCTATATAACCCACCTTATCATGAAAGGGTTCACATCTAGATCAAGAGAGGTCATTGTGCCTCTCTACTCATCACTCATCAGGCCCATAATTGAATACAATGCCCCATTTGGGATGTACCTTACCCGACACCTGCAGCAAATGGAAAGACCCCAAAAGTACCTCACCAAGAGGATCAAGGGTCTCAAACAAATGCCCTATGCAGTTCGGCTAAAAAAACTCCAGCTCTACTCAGTTGCTTACCGCCTACTCAGAGGCGATCTGTGCCTGACGTATAAAGCCATGTCCAACCCAGAACTAATGGACATGCTCCACCTCAGGAAATCCAAATCCCTTAGAGCTACATGCTCCAGGGACTCAAACCTTAGCACAGAAATAAATAGGACATGCTGGAGGGACAGGTTCATATCCCAGAGGCTTCCCTCACTCTGGAACAGAATCCCAATCCGTGTTAGGCAGAGCCCCTCACTGATCCTCTTCAAGAGAAATCTTGACGAGTGGATGGGAGATCGTAAGTTCACCCCTGGGATCTCTTCTGTGTCCCTGCTAGACAGAGGCACAGTAAACTAACCTTAAAAGGGCTATCTTCTGCGTCCTACTAACAATAGGCACAGTCAACTAATCTATAAGGGTGGTGAAAGCCAAACACACTCTGGCTAGGCTTATAAATGCCCTAGGGCAGATAGCCTAGTATCAACCTATGAACCTATGTACTGACTGCAATCCTCACACTATGCTTTTGCAGTTCACAGAGGTGTGTTCAGTGAGTAACACAGGAAATAAATGGTTTCACACATTGACCAGTCCACAGATGGCCCTACAGATGGGGGTTCCCTCACAAACAGAGCACTGTCTTGTCAGCTTTAAAACATGCAGAATAGCCATTACTACACACAACTCGTTAAACTGGCAGTAGTCTCAATGAAGCATAGCTACACTTACATACTATAGTCATGTCTGGCACATCACCCTCCTGTCTTTAGGCTATTTCCCACTGTGTATGTTGTTTGAGGAATATCGAGATATCATCTGTGATGCCATTTACCAAACACCAGATCCAGGTTCCACTCACAGCGACTGTCATGGGCAAACACCAACAAAATGTCCCTAGATATTGTACTGTGTTTCCATGCGATTGCATGTGGAACAGCTGTGGTGATGTTCCCATAGCCAATCAGCTAGAAGAGGACTGCAATAGGTGCAGAGACCATCACCTGATCATGACCATCACTTACAAAACACAAGCTGCTGCTGAGCAGGTGTACAACTCCACATCCACCAGAGAGTGTGTGGGAGGGACAGACAGAGGCAAAGTACATCAGAGAAGGGCTTGGAGACTAAAACCTAAGCATCGTCTGTCACACACCTACCAGTACAGTGGTTCAAACCCCTGACTGACTAGCCATTAGTATTACAAGTGTATGCAGTTACTCCATGTGCCACAAAGCTGACATGTTGGTGTGCTATAAGAACATATATGTGTGCTGGTGAGCGACATCTGCAACAGAGATATAGTAGACCTATATTAGGTGTAGCACACATGGCTGTCCACATGAATGTATGTCATTGTCAACACAACCACACTCTCTAAGGGACTCAGACAAATTGCCACACTTTGCCAGGCCCACAAATACACTTCCTAACTACTTAGTTTGCCACACTGCAGTAATGCATTGTTACTACATGCACCACAGGGGATATCCAGAGGTTCTATGGGCTAGGGCATGTGAACGTGTCTGACATCAGTCGGTATGCCAGTGTGAGTTATACTGGGTGTGACTGTGGTTGGGAGCATTATACCCCACATGCAGACACAAGGTGCCAATACTGACATGCATATGTGCATTGCTTCATGGGTGTGTAGTGATTGGCTGTGCAAGGCTGGGTGAGGGGTAATCTTTGGCATCACTCCACCTGACAATGGTGTTCAGTGTGGTTCAGGGGTGTAGTGTCTGCAATGTCCCACACAGATGGGTATTGTATGAACTGTCCTGTCATCCTGGTTACCATTGTGTATGGCCATTGCTTTGCAATGCATGCCATGGCTGTGTTTGATAGTTCTTGACATGGACATTGCCTGGGATGTGCACGTCCCACAATAATGTACAGTGACATGTACAAGTGTACCTGATTTGGCTGGCACATGTTGTGTACACAGACTGTTATCCGCAGATATGCCAATACTGGCCTGGTGTGGCAGGACCTGCTTATAGACAGCAGGTTGACCCTGCACCTGCATTGATAGCATGATACAGGTATTCCCTGGTGTCAGTGGCATTTGTCCATACAGGGCATGTGTGTAAGGCATTGTATGGCCTTTGTGGATCACATTTGATGGCACCACATATGTTGCAGGCATCCAGTGGAGAACATAGAGAAGGCACGTTGTCCACAATTATGCGCCTATTGTACTGCTGGACAGGGTGCCATGCCCTTTGCAGCCCACTGCAATCACACCATGCCTACTATCTGTCATCAATGTGCAGGGTACTAGCAACATAGCGGGGTATTCTAGGCAAGTGTGTTTGTGTATGACACATGGGTTCAGAACGTATTCCAGGTAATAGTAGGGTTGCATACTTTGTTCACCAGGCCTTTTGCCACATGTAGGGGTATGGCTTGTCAACACAGTCCCTTGGCTGATTGACATCTATATTCCTCATGAGGTGGACATTGTGACATATAATACAGACATCATATAGGAAAACTACAAAATCCACTCCCCAACATGTCCAGTGGTTAGACACTCGCAGCCACCTCCACACAGGCTCTGTCAAACACACATACACACCTGCAATGTCTTGGAATAGAACCCCTACCTAACTAGTTTATCACACTACAGCATTACACAGTTACAGCACGCGCTACGGAGAATACTGGATTACAGCAGTCCCAGAGGCATATTTCTAGGTGGGTGACATCAGCAGGATTGCCAAAGGTGGTTATGTGAATTGTAAAGAGTGTGCATACTCTAAAAAGCATAGTTTCTTTCTCAGGCAGACAGACAAAACACACACACACTTGGCCTGTCTGGGATTAGAACACCTACCAAACTATTTTATCTCACTACAGCATTACACAGTTACAGCACGTGCCACGGAAATTACTAGGTTACAGTAGTCTCAGAGGTGTATTTGTAGGTGGGTGACATCAGCAGGATTGCCAAAGAAGGGCATTTCAAGTGTACTGCGAGTTGTACATGTCTGTTACCTGCGTGTACCCGCTGCTTACTGTCACAAAAACACATTTACACCCGCTTACAACTGCTTAAAAGTGTCTTATTCAGTCCTAATTGACAGTATCAGCAAGGCTTGCAGGTCTTGAACCCTGGCCCATGCACACTGAGGTCACTGGACTTACCACTAAGCCATCTTGGTTGTATACATGTTGCATGGGTTTTTATAATGCACATCTTATTACAGGCATTCCACAGTACTGAAAACAAATGGGACAGTCACTTTGTGTACACTTTGTGTACATATGTACAGTACTTGCACTTACGGGATGTGTACACACACACACACACACACACACATATATATATATATATATATTATATATATATATATATATATATATATATATATATATATATATATATATATATATATATATATATACATATATATATGTATATATATATATATATATATATATATATATATATATATATATATATATATATATATACATATACACAGACACAGCTATAAAATATATATATATATATATATATATATATATATATATATATATATATATACACACACACACACACACACACACACACACAGACACACACACACACACACACACACACACACACACACACACACACACACATGTCTGAACACCCTTTGTGACACAGAAGGGTTCCAAAGGAATGGATGTGTACACAAAACAGAGGCATCTCTTGTGTTATAACATTTAAATATTAAATCAGTTCACCAGAGAAGGGATAGTTGTTGTGTATGTGGAGTTTGGGGTGGGGAATGATGGTTAATGTAATCTACCCCAGGGATTGTGGAGTTTGGGTGGGGGAATGATGGGTATGGACTTACACCCCGGCGACCACTTCTGTGTCACTGCTGGACAGTGGCACAGGCAACTAACACACCTAACTGTAGTCATGCTTGACTGTGTATTCTTTACCATTCCTAACTATGTAATACTTTGTAGACACCAGTCACCACAGATGGCTACCATGGTGTGCACCATGTTAAAAGACATTACACATGCGTATGCCTGGCTACAGGGTAGTCGCACACACAAACACGCACACACTTGCCAGTATTGTGCATACACGTCTTGCCTATGTAAAGGTAACTAGTACAGTGGTATGCAGTTGGGGTATGTGCCACGGAACGCATACAATTACACTTACTCTGATTCCACTTCTGAGCTGGGTGACATCACAGGACTGATTACTTGCAGTGAGGAGGGGGAAAGAGAGAGGTTTAGTAGTTGACAAGGATAAAAGCCAGTGCAAAAGGTGGTATCTCTTTGGAATGCAGCAAAACCCACTGCCATGACAGGATGCAGATACAATGCA
>NW_025058672.1:0-5768 GCF_019279795.1 Protopterus annectens | reverse complement strand
CAAAACAAAGGACTTTGATGTTTCCAGGCCTGATTTAAGTGTTTCTCTTCAATGTCTTACAGAATTATTAGACAAAGGCTTGTCTTTCTCCTCTATAAAAGTTCATGCTGCAGCCATTTCTGCTCACTATGACTGTGACCCTCCATTATTCTCTCATCCTTTGTTTAAGCAATTTCTTAGAGGGGCAAAGAACATAAGACCCCCGCGTAGAGCTCCTACTCCTGCCTGGGATCTCAATTTTGTGTTGGAAAAACTTACTTTACCTCCTTTTGAACCTGCAGCTACTGCTGAGTTAAAGTTTTTGTCTTGGAAGACTGCTTTTTTGTTGGCCATTACGTCTGCTAGAAGGGTTTCTGAATTACAGGCTCTTATGGCAGTTGAACCCTTCCTAATTTTTCATAAGGATAGGGTATCTCTGCGTACTAATCCTACTTTTATGCCTAAAGTGGTTTCAAATGTGGCCTTGAACCAATCAATTCATTTGCCTACTTTTTATGCAGATCCCCAAAATAAAGGGGAGAAAATTTTGCACACTTTGGATATTCACAGGCAGTTGCGTTATTATTTGAGCAGGACTAAAGGATTCAGACAGTCTCAGCAGTTGTTTGTTTCTTTTGCTTTGGGTTCTCAGGGGAAACCTGTTTCAAAACAAACTATTTCTAAGTGGATTGGCTTTTGTATTGCTTTTTGTTATTCTCATCATGGTAAGGAGATTCCGGCTGGAATCAGACCTCACTCCACTAGGGCTACTGCCACTTCTACAGCTTTTTTAAGGGGAGTAGCTACTAAAGACATTTTGGAAGCAGCTACTTGGAGTTCAGTGCATACTTTTTCTAAACATTACCACCTTCCTCTTTATTCCAAATCTAGGGCTGGATTTGCCACTGCAATCTTACAGGGCATTTTGGCAGCTCCCAATGCTTTATGATTTTGCCAGCCTCCCTTTACCTCTGCTTTGGGATTCTACCCATATGTAAGGACTGCAGCAATGTGAGATGAAGAACATAGTACAGTTTTGTACCTACCATAAATGTAGATGTTCGAAGATCCACATTGCTGCAGTCCAATTTACCCTCCCTCCTTCCCCTCTGTAGTTTGGAATGGTTGTATGGTTTGGGTGGTAGCTGTTATTGGTACATGCCTTTTGGGACGTATTCTATTTTTGGCTGTGGCCTTTTTTTTTAGGGTCTTCTGACATCTGGGGCAAGAAAAGACTGAGGATATGACGTCTGTCATGCGCTTTAATACCCTGACGCTCTGATGTCTGATCTGAGCGCCCATGACCGACATCAGCCTAATACTTTGGTATTCGGGCCGACCGAGGACAGCGGATTACCCATATGTAAGGACTGCAGCAATGTGGATCTTCGAACATCTACATTTATGGTAGGTACAAAACTGTACTTTTTCCAGCCTTGTGACTTTGTTTTTTTTCCCTTCCTTCTGTTGTAGAGTTCATTGATGACTGGGGACCACCAGATTGGCTTCCTTTTTTTGGAGGACAGCATCTTAGTTCTATCTGCTATGGCAAGGTTTATGCATTTGTGTACATGCTCGTACAGTGCACTGGTGTATGATTCAGCAGTCATGCAGCTACTTCCCACTGGCATGGGTGCTAAGAAGTTAGCCACCTCTGTTTTTAGGAGCCCAAAGTTGGCTTTAGAGAAGTTTTCCAGGGTGGTCACATTAGCAGGGGGTGTAGGTGAGATGGAAATTTCCATGGTGATCAGTTTGTGGTCAGATTTAACCAGGGAGGAATTGACTATAGGTGTAGACCAATGGTCTCCCATGTTGGGGATAACCAGGTCGAGGATGTTGCTTCCTTCAGTGGGGGTCAGAATGAGCTGGTCCAGGGCATTGGAACTGATAAATTCCAGAAAGTGTTGGGCCTATACACTGGTACATGAATAGTTTTTCCAGTTGATGGAGGGGTAGTTGAAGTCACCCAGTATGAGAGTATTGAGCTGGACCTTGATGGATTCCAGGGTGCTAAGGAAGTTGGAGTGAGAGTCTAGGCACATGTTTGGGGTTCTGTAGCAGGCTATGACTTATATCGCCATCTTACCCAATGTTGGTTGTACTTGAAGTATCTCTGATGCATCATTGTGGGCTACCAGTCTAGAAGTGTATGTATCCTTTAAGAATATGGAGACACCACTGCTTTTGGACCTTCCAGCTGTATTCTGGGGCCAAAAGATATGGAATGAGCTGTAGCGTGGGAGCGCAGGGGTGCTTTCTGCCTCTTTAAACCAGGTCTCCGTTACAGCACAGATGTCGACATTCACCATTTTGAGGAGAGCTTCGAGTGAGTGCATCTTGAGATTTAGACTTCTAGCATTGAGCAGCATGATCCTCAGACTATATTTATTTGTAGCTGTTATGGTGGAATTTTGTTCTTTGGAATACTGCCTAAAAAGGCACTATAGGGGTGGCAACAGCCTTAGCCAGTACCCAGAATCGCAGAGGTGACAGATGCAGGCTGTCTCTGGCAAAGCATTGAGGTCTGTCGGCCATGTCATCCCAGGCAGACAGATACTGGATCCCCTTAGACTGACACCAGAAACATAGCCAATTGTTGAAGTCAATCATTTTCTGCTCGTACTGTGGTATAATTCTGGGTGATGGTAGAATACTGCTCAGGGTTAGGGTCAAACCTGCTTGGGCCACATAATCCAAGAGTTCCATCACATCTCTTTTCATGTAGTCCAGGGAGGTACGTCTCAGGTCATTCACACCCATATAGACAATGACTGAGTCAGAGTTGTACTTGCTGTGGAGTAACCTGAGTGTATGTGTTATGTGGCAGATCCTGGCACCTGATAGACAACTGATTGTCACCTTCTTGTTCAGCATGGTGAGTGGGACATCAGTATGCCTCACAATTGAGTCTCCTATGATTAGTACATTGGGCAAAGTGTTCTGCCTTAAGGGCTTGGGTTGAGGGGCACACTGTGGTGGTGAGCTGTGTTGCCTGGGGTTGGTGTTGTGTTGTGGTGGTCGAGTGCGTTTCTTTCTCAGGGGTCTCTGTTATTTGGGTAAATATTTATTGAGAGCCTCCGCAAAAGTGGGTGTATGGTTTGTTTCTATGTGTGGGTTGTGATGGTTGATGTTTTGGAGGGCTGTGTGTTCTATGCAGTGAGGTGCAGGTGTTGACCTTCTCCTCTTAACCAGCTAGTCCTTTCTTGGTTGGAGCGTGCACTTCTTCCAGTTTGGTGATATAAGTGCATCTCTCACAGGAATGAGTGTTGCAAGGTAAAAGGAGAGGGTTGTCTGTGTACATTAGACAGTTGTCACACTGTCTTAGAATGCCCAAGTGCACCAAGTTAGTAGGAGAAAGCACAGGAATTTGCCCTACAATCATACCAGGACGGGTGGTCATAACTAATAAGTACTGGTGCTGTTACTGCACAGGAATAGCTAGTGCTGATAGCACCTAAGTGTGCTACAATAAATGCTACAAAAGCCTGTTACAGTGCTAGCCGATTACGCTAATTGAAGTGCAAAAAGTAAAAGAAAAAGCACATTCTAAGGGGAAAATTGAACAGCAGACTGACACCAGTAACAGTTTATCTCAGCTGAGTGCCACTGCACGGTGTACAAACACAGGCTTTTAAACCAGAAAGTTGAAAGGGATGGAAAAAATTCCCAAATGGCCAATATACAACAATTTCTGGACAAGAGACCACTCCTCTTGTGGTTGATAGGCTACCTAGTGCTTACCACTCCCACTGATAAACTAGAAGACTTCCCTCCAACACAGAAAGGTGTGGGAGGCTCAGAAACTTACCAAACAGACCTGTATACAGCAAATCTACATCTGGACTAGATTAGTTACAGGAAAGGGGGAAACAAGCATTAGTTACAGGAAAGGGGGAAACAAGCTTAAAACTTTTTTTTTTTTTTTTTTTTTTTGCAGAAAGCAGTTAAAACAGTAGCAAAAACACTTTAAATGTAGTACAACCTAGCACACTTGAGTGTGTAGCAATATTAAGGCAAATACAGTTTAAATAAATGCAGATGAATTAAAAACGACAAAAAAAGTGCAGAGAGCAGTAAGTTATGAAAAAAATCAAAATGGAGGCACTAAGTGCAGAATAAGAGCACTTGAACACTTAAGAGCACATAGAACAGTAAACTAAGGTAATAAGGTAGAAGACAGTTAAGTAAGAGTAGCTGAAGAAAGTATAAATACATTTTCTTTTTTTTTAAAGTGGAGAGGGAGGCAACAGAGCAGATTAAGATACTATAGAGGATGTTCTTCCCAAGTGCTCTCTCTGTACACAGCAGAGGAGATGGGACTGGTAGGAGTGTCTAAAATCAAAATATGATCTCACTGTATTCAGTTGAGTGAGCAAACGAGATGGGCCCAGGAGGAGTGTCCAAAAACAAATTTATAGCAGGGCGGCCAATTCCAAAGCCACCACGTTTAACATTACAACAGAAACAGGGAGTGTGGGTGGGAAACTAACTGCAGAAAGACACAGACCACAATATTGAATGAAACAAATAACTAATATTAAATAAGCAAAGAGCAGAGAAAAGTATACTTAAAGCAGCTTGTTTGTCCAGTTGATTTTCACAGGTAAATGACAGCAGCCAACAGCTCAGATGATAGGCAGAAATGATTCACACTAAAATGTGATCAACACTGATTGTAATGCAAACAGAAACCCCCAGGCTAAGAGTTAATACAGAATTTCAAAAGCAGAATAACAACCTCCAATGAACCCAGATGGCTACACTTTTCACACTTCTGGCAACTAACTGCAGAGAGACAGAGACCACAATATTCAATGAAACAAATAACTAATCTGAAATAAGCAAAGTGCAGGGAAAATTATACTTAAATCAGCTTGTGTGTCCAGTTGATTTTTGCAGGTAAATCACAGCAGCCAATAGCTCAGATGATGAGCAGAAATGATTCACAGAAATGTGACCAACACTGATTATTATGCAAACAGAAACCCCCAGCTCCCTTTTTCCTCAACTCATCTGCAGTGTTACATTCTCTGTCTGCCAACCAGATTCTCATGTCCTCAGGCAAAGTGTTAAGGGCTTATTCACTCACCAAAAGGTCTGACAGTGGTGACTTGACACATACTCACCCACCTACGAAAATATGTGCTTAATTTAGCAATATATTTACACCCACTTTCATCTGCCTTGTGTCTATGCTCACAAAACTTTTTTCTATAAGCTTCAGGTGTGAACTTAAAACACTAAACAATTTTTAACGGTATTATAATTTAAGCAATTAGTAAAAGAGAATTTAGAAACAGCAGTTACAGCTTTACCATGCAGTAAGGGGGTCATGGACCGTACCCAGAGCCCCTGGTCAACATTATACTGTTTACAAACCCTTTCAAACATATGAATAAAACTATCAAAATGATCACCCTCTGTAAATTGTGGAAGAAATTTACTGACCTTTATTGCTTCTGGTGTTCGGTTACTCTCTTCCCCATTATTTCCGTGACCCTGGTGAAGTCAGCATTTCTTTTTCATGTTGCCTCTGCCCCTCATATTCTTCAGCTTCCAAACGCAGCAGCTTCTCTGCTGATTCTGCTTCGACCTCCAAATGCCACAGTCTCTCTACTAATTCTGTTTCCAAACGTTTGCCCTCCAGTTCAAATCTCTTTAACTCCAGACAGATTTTTAAGTCCTCTGTGGAAAAATTGAAATGTCCATTTCCTGAGAGTTGTATATCCCCAAGGCCAGTCTGGCTGTCCTCCTGGTTGCTGGTCTGTGATGCAGCTGTGGCTAAGGCT
>NW_025058671.1:0-5044 GCF_019279795.1 Protopterus annectens | reverse complement strand
CAAAAGGGAAAATGACAAAGATTTTCACACATCAAAATAGGGGAAATTTCCCACTGTGCAAAAATCCCCAGATCATAACCCTTTTAAAACTTGCACCCGGTGCTTATGCCCCAAAAAACCAAGACCCAATCCTCCAAAGGAAATCCTGTTTGGTGGACCCCAGCCATAAACAAACCATACAATACAAGGAGGAAGCTACTATATGATAGATCCAAATCACAAAAGGGAAGCCATCTCTGACCAGTATTATTGAAAACAACGTCCACACATAAAATTGTCTAAGGCCATCTGTGAGATAAAATGTACAGAACACCAAGGATAATCACAAGGCATTCTTTACTTATTGTAGGAACCTGTGTGGGAAATCCCCGGGTATGTTCAGAATTAGTCCAAATGACAAACAATACAACAAACCCACAGACATTGCCAACATCCAAGCTGACAGGTTCAGTGCAAACCCCTCCCCACCAAAAGGGCAAATATCTATCCCAGCAGAGTGCTGGCCCCTGACATCACAGATGCTCAGGTAACAGCCAGCCTCCCTAAAGCAAAACACACAGCATCAATGGGACCAGACGGTGTCCTGGGCTGCGTCCAACATGAACCCCAAGAAGAACTGAACACCACATAAAACCACTGTTCAATGTCAGCCTTAACACACAATATGTACCCAAAGAGCAGTGTACACAACAGTGGACCCTCCCCACAATGGATGGATATGCAAACACCCCAGAAGCCTGACTAGGTTGGTCTGCAAAGCTATGGAAAGGATCATCATGGACCTCAGAAATAAACATATTGGGGACACACAGACACTGGATCCTACCCATTTTGCCTTTGTTAAGGGCAGATCCTGCCTCTTAACCCTGGTTGAGTCATTTGAAACAGTCACTAAGGCCATTGACGAGGGGATGGTGATCCACACAGCCTACCTGGACCTTGCAAAAGCCTTCCATACAGTACCCCACTTGGTCATCATAGATAAGATCACCAGCTTCAATAGAAACCCCTATGTCACTAGATGGGCTGCAAACTGGCTCAAGGACAGAACCCGCATGGTCTGAAATGCTGGAGCCATGTCAGACCACAAACCAGCTACAAGTTGTATCCCACAAGGCTCAGTCCTGGGATCTCCCTTGTTTGGTATATTTTTCTCAGAGGTACAGGCCAACACAGAAGGACTGTTGGTGAACAAGTTTGTAGATGACTACAAACTGGGCGCCATAATCGACCCTCTAGCTGACACAAGCATCCTACAAAAGGGCCTCATAGAAACAGACAACTGGTGCCAGAGCCATGTCCTCAAGCTAAACACAAAACAGTGTATAGTCCTCCCCTTTGTCAAAAACTAAGTGCCCACAAATTACTACATATGTGGTAACCCATTAAGTATGGAAGAAGTGATAAGGGACCTGGGGACCCAAGTCGATAGCAATCTCACATTCGACAACCATGTGGCCAAAGTGTTCAGAGAAACATTTCATATAGCCCACCTAATCATGAAGGTAATCACATCTACATCAGTGGAGGTCATTGTGCCTCTTAACTCATCCCTCATCAGGCCCATAATTGAGTACAATGCCCCTTGTGGGATGTACCTTTTCAGACACTTGCAGCAGCTGGAAAGACCACAAAAGTACCTCACCAGGAGGATCAAAGGGCTCAAACACATGCCATTCACTGCCCGGTTAAAGAAACTGCAGCTCCACTCAGTGGCATACTGCCTGCCCAGAGGTGGTTTGTGCCAGATGTTTAAAGCCATGTCCAACCTGGAATCAATGGACATGCTGCACCTTGGAAAATCAGAATCCCATCAAGCTAGCCAAGAGACCTGAACCTCAGGACTGAAATAAATAGGACATGCTGGAGTGACAGATCCATAACCCAGAGGCTCCCCCCACTCTTGAGTAAACTCCCACTCCAGGTTAGCCAGAGTCCCTCATTGACTGTCTTCAAGAGGAATCCTGATGGGTGGATGGGAGATTGTAGGTTTACCTTGGGTATCACTTTTATGTCACTGTTAGCCAGAGGCACAGTATACTAACCATGAAAAATGTAATGGCAAACTCCACTTACAATGTGTGTTGAAAGCCAAACACACTCTGGCTAGGATTATAAATGCCCTAGGGAAGATAGCCTAGTATGAACCTATGAACAGAATCACACACACCAAGTAGTACAACTGTGGTCACTGTGGAGTAATGTTTGCCAATGTCCACCCAAGTTGGTGAATACACAGCAATGTCGGACAAGCCTGGTTTAAGTAGGCCATAGGTGAACAAAATGCAACATGCTCATAGTTGCCCAACTGGCCCTTAACTATTCTGGTCTGCTCAGTATGAGCATTTACAGCAGTGATGGGACTCAAACCCATGATACTGTGTACCATAGTGTAAGTACTAAACCACTGCACCATGACAGTACTGCAGTGTTCAGCCAGTATGAGAGAATGTTGCCAAGTCTTTGCAAACTATCCCATGGAAACCCTGCAAGCACAGCATAATCCCTTTTGAGTTATGACACAAATGAGTCTGGCAGTAAGAACACAACATGACTTCCAATACGCACAGTATTAATGTCAATATTGGTCATGTTCACACACAACCACAAATGTAGTGGACTTCAGATCACAACATATGGAAAGATCACACTGGGCATGCTCACACACATGGATAAATGAGACACGTCAGGCAACAAACCATGGAAAGCCTGAACTGGGCATGCTCACACACTTAGGCCATGTCTGAGTATAGCAGTCAGTCACACATATCTGGCAGTTGTATGTGTTAAGCCAGGAACCTCCCATGATCCAGCAATCCACCCTGTGCACACAGTTAAATGACAACAGACACATATATTAACATACTGGAACCCTGTCATGATCAAACATGTTATGCAGATACACACGTTGTTCACAGAGACTGTGAAAGCTACGGCAATAAAGACCTGCAAACAGTAGCAGCAACAAATACTGTGCATCCCAAACATAAACATAGGTGCAGAGGTGAATACTAGGCTGTCTACCCTGGGGAATTCATAAGCCTAGGCAGAGTGTATTTGGCGTCTGCCCCTGTAGAGTAGCCTACTGTGCCTCTGTAAAGTAGGTCACAGAAGGCACCCTTTAATACTTTGCTGTGCCTCTGTCAAGCAGGGACACAGTGGAGATCCCAGGGTGATTTCAATTTCCCATCCATGTGGCTGTATTTTGCTGGAAGAGGGTTGGTAGGGGCTATGTCTAACTTTAATTGGGATTCAATTCCAGAGTGAGGGAGCCTGTGAGTAATGTGAATCTGTCCCTGCAACATGTCCTATTTATGTCTGTGCTGAGGTTTACGTCCCTGGAGTGTGTAGCTGTAAGGGTCTTGGATGTTATGAGGTGGAGCATGTCCATTACTTCTGGGTTTGAAATGGCTGTGTACGTCAGGCATAGATTACCTCTGAGTAGGCGTTAAGCAACTGAGTAGAGCTGGAGATCCTTTAGCTGAGCTGCATAGGACATCTGTGTGTAGGCCATGATTCTCTTGGGAGGTACTGTTGTGTTCACTGTAGTTGCCACAGGTATTGGGTAAGGTACACCCTAAAAGGGGCATTGTAGTCAAACATGGTCCTGATGAGTGAGTAGTAGAGGGCCACAATGACCACACATGATCTACATGCAAACACCCATGTGAGAAGGAGGGCTAAACAAAGTTCTTAGCAATGACTCTCTGTCAATATGATTAGCAAAGGAGAGGTTATGATCTATCTGGGTCTGTGGGATATTGCTCTGTTATGTAGTAGCTTCCTCCTTCTGTTGTACACCTTATATATGGCTGGGGTCAACCAGACAGGTCTCCTGTTTTGGAGGAGTCATGGTTTTATGTGGGATAGCATGATCAATGCATACCTGCAGCTGCTCATACAATGCGTTCTAAAGAATTCTGCAGATTGGTCTGTATTAACCTCCAGCAGGGCCTCTGAAGTATTCCACACAAGTGCAAAGTCTGCTTTTGAGAAATTATTTACAGTGATTTCCTTAGCTGGGTGTGGGGACGGGATATGGATGTCCAGGGAAAGTTGATCATGGTCTGATCTTAACAATGACAGTTCTACCTCTGGTGTGGAACATAGAGTCCCCATGTTGGTGATGATCAGGTCCAATATGTATTCCCCCTAGTGGGTGTGGTGACTGGTTGTGCCATAGCAGATGGATTCACAAATTTTATTGGCTGTAGGGTGATTTTGAGGGCTTGAGTAGTATCCCCAGTCAATATTTGTGTACCTGAAGTCAACCACTATACTATAATGGTGTGTGTGAAGACCTTCATATCCGACACTGTTCCCTGGAAAGCCGTGTGGTTACTGGGTGGGGTGGTCTGAACTACACACCAAACTAAAAGGCAGTTTTGCACAATGGTAGGTGTATATGTATGGCCTGTCATGCTTAGTGCAGTGGTAGCAACCCAGAGGTGTGTGTATCTGTGATGTATATGGATACACCCCCTACTTGTGTTGTGTGTCACAAGTCCTGTGGTCATGAAGCATGGTATAGAACATAACCTGGCAGTGCCAGTGTGCATATGTGACCCTGAACTAGTTGTCTGTTAATGCACAGATATTGTTATCCCCCATACTGAGGGATAGTTAAAGATGTACATTCTTTTTTGGAAAGACTGATGATGTCAGCACCCTATAAATACAGCAGGAGAAGAAAAAGCATCCAGTAATGCGAATAGCGCCTGCAATGCGCCCGTCTCAAGTATCATAACATAGTTAGGTAGGGGGTTTTAATCCTGCAAACGCTGTGGGGGAGATTTTATGTCTGCAATTCTGTGAAAGGAATGGCCATTTTGAAGACTGGGATAACACACTAAAAGATGTACATTCCTCTTTGGAAAAACTGATGTCAGCACCCTATAAATACAGCAGGAGAAAGAAAGTAATCCAGTAATGCAAATAGCGCGCTGCGCTAATGGTCTCTTGTGCCATAACCTATTATAGGGGTTTTCTACTGCCAGTCATTGCACAGTTTGAAGTTGGCTTCATTATTGTGACAATTATATCA
>NW_025058670.1:0-6588 GCF_019279795.1 Protopterus annectens | reverse complement strand
CCCAATCAAGGGGGGGATCTGTCCATAGGGACAGCCCTACTGTTGGCATCACTTCTCAGAGTCCAGGCAAGACAAAGGCACATGGCTGACCAAGTTTGTGGACGAATGTAAGTTGGGTGCTGTCATTGACTCCCCAAATGATGTTAGCAGAATGCAAGATAACTGGTGCCAACGTCATGGTCTCAAGCTAAATGCAAAAAAAAAATGCATCATCATACCATTTGGCAGAAACACGACCTCTACTGATTACCACATCAACAACAACCCCCTAAACACACAACCTGTGGTGAGAGACCTGGGTACTCTGGTTGATAATAATCTCACATTTAACTATCATGTAGCGGCAGTGGTCAGAAAAGCCTTTTGCTTGGTTCGTCTTATAAGTAAAGGTACTGCATCCAGAAAAAAGGAGGTTATTACTTCTCTATACTCCTCCTTCATTACAGCAATAACTGATTATAATGCCCTGTTTGGTATGTACCTCTCCAAACATCTGCACCAACTGGAAAGGCCACAGAAATGCCTCACAAAGAGGGAAATCACTGGCCTCAACACCTGTCCCACTGTCTTGGACGGGCTCAAATACTATCAGTCACCGGTATTGTACAGATTGCTCAGAGGGTGATGTGTTTCGCCACCACAAAGGCAATCGGACCCTACCCTACTAGAGATGCTACATATCCATAGATACAACTCCTCATGCATTACCACTTGAAGGCCTGAATCAGCACCATCTTAAACCTGGACAGACAGGTTTGTCTCCCAGAGGCTGCTCTGTCTCTGGAATAGACTTCCCATACATGTCAGACAGAGTACCTTGCTGACTCTCTTCAAACACAACCTTGATGAGTGGCTGGGAAACCACAAATTTGTTCCAGGGTTTCCACCTGTGGCCCTCACTGACAGGGGCAGCAAGTGCTGACTGAGGTTTCTTTTTGGGATAAACTCTTGACTAGGCTTGTAAGGGCTCCAAGGCCATTAGAGATACCAGAAGATGCTCACAAGTACAGCTAGTTCTAACAGCCAAAATACCAATCTTGCAATTCAAAAAAGCAGCCAGCACCAAAGTGTATAAAGCACACATATACTTTATTGATTTAAAGTGGTTCCACCAACATCATACCGGCATTCTGCCTTCTTCAGTGATAAGAGTATGTAAGCAGACACCACAAACATTTATACATAATAATTGATTGAGTACATCTTTCTTCCTGTTACATCATATCCTTTATAGACAGAAAGTAATACACTGAATTATAATTGATCATTAAGACCAGGAGAAAAAAGCCCCCCTAACTTAATTATTCACCTTTTTTCTTTTTTATTTAAAATAGAATGCCAGCCGGGTTGTACTTCTATCCCCTCCAATTTTTATCAATAATCATAAAATAAAATTTGGCAGAATTATGGGAGGTACAATGTCTGTATAAGGCATTGGTTAATCGCTTGTTCTGTATATCACTAAAATGTTCAGACACGCCTTTGCGCGCCATACATAGGGATGGGAGGTTTGGTCCTACAGAATGCTACAGGCGACCACAAGTGACCAAATATATCACCCAGGCAGTTCACAGTTAATAACCTTAAACAAAATCTGTATTCAAAGAGACTTGGCGTTTTTGCGGAAAGTGTTTTAGACTTATACATGAACTTGCAAAAATTACAGTGGGCACATGGAAAATAACCCAACAATTTGTCCCCAGTGATCGTCAATTGATAACCAGAGGGACCCCTGGTTCTGTCATGTTTAAAATGTGAAAAATATGATCCCAGAGTTTTGCCCCTCCTATAAGAAAATTGGCACTTGGAGTTAAGGACCTGATACAATTCTTCATTGGCCAATAAAATATTCCAGTTTTTGGCCACCATGTCCCTAACCAAACTGACATTGCGCCCATAAGTCATCACAAACCTGATATTGTCTGAATCATCCCATTTGTGTTTTGTTTTTATACTCCAACAACTGTGATCTTTCTTGCTTGGAAGCCCAATCACTGGCATTCACAACATCCTGCTGTCTATAACCCCTAACCTGAAACCTATAAGAAAGGCCTTGCTGAAATGAGTCAAAATCTTCCTGAGTAGAACATATTCTCTTTATATGTAGAAATTGGGATGTAGGTATGTTTTTGATGATGTGGTATGGCTGTAAACTAGAGGCAAACAATAAGTTGTTATACTGGGGTTTTTTCTGAAAACCTGAGTTTGTAAGGTGTCATCAGGATTCCTTATGATCGTGACATCTAAAAAGTTAATTTGCTGAGTTTCACAATTCAGTGTGAATTCAATCCCTCACTTGTTATTTAAATACTGTACAAACTCCAACAAATAATGCCTGTCCGCCTGCCACACCATCCAACAATCATCTAGAAATCTTCTCCAAATGTCTCCATTCCCATTTCAGATAAATATTGTGGGAAGATATTTCAAATGCCTTCAAACATCCCATAAAATATCAGCATATATGGGGCAAACTATAACCCATTGCTGCCCCTAGTTCGCTAGCAACACTCTCCCTTTGAAATAAAAACATTTTTGGATAGAAATATGCTCACAAGTACAAAACCAATAGTGTATATTGGTTCAGCTGGGTATATATCAGCCCTCTTTAACCAGTATTCAAGCACCTGAAGGCCCACCCAATGGGGTCTATTGGTGTAAAGTGCCTTCACATCCAGTGTACAAAGAAGCCAAGTAGGTTCCAATTGTGTATCAGATATGATTATCAAAAACTGTGTGGTACCTTATATCCTAGCCCTTATGAATTTCAATAATGGTTTAAATATTATGTCAAAAAGGCCGACAGTGGTTCTGTCAAAGATCCTATGCATGAAACTATAGGCCTTCCTGGAGCTTTATCCAAATATTTGTGTATCTTCGGTAATAAATATAGATACTGCTTTTTGGGGTTCCCCCACCACCAGATGTTGCATGACTGAACTTCTTACAATTACCTCTCTCTTCCACAGCCTTTTTGAGGAACAAACCAATGTCCTTCTTAAAGCTCAAGGTAGGGTCAATGGGCATATGCATGTAATGCTGAGAGTTAGACAATTGTCTATTTCCCTCAGCCAGATAATAATCTGAATTCATAATGAATTTCACTGCTCCCACCCTTTATCCGGGCCAAAGCAGGATAACTATATTGGTGATATTTTTTAATTCAATCAAGGCCTGTTGTTCACCAACAGTCAGATTATGACCAAGCATTCTAGAGTGACACAATCTGAAATGTAAATATTTGAGCACTGCTTGTTGAAAGCCATGCCCACTGTACGTTTATTTATCAAAATTAGTCTTCAAAAATCTGAACTCAATAGATCTTTGAGATGATCTCTTTGAACCTCAAAAAATAATCTATGTAGTCTTCGACAGAAAGCTAAAACATCATTTACCATATCATCTTCATCAGTAAAGAAACCAGGAACATAGTTAAGTCCTTTATTTAACAGTTGTTTTTGACCATCCATTAGTTCAACAGTAGAAATATGATGAATGTTATAGTATTGCTCTACCGGGTTATAAATGTTTGTAATAAACCTTCCGCTGTGCTTATTCCTATGTTGTCTCCCACCCCTATGCCTACCATGTCTAAAGAGTGGTCAGAACTACATTGTTTTTTATGGATGGGAGACTCCTGTGTGTTAGGACCATCTGTGTCCGTGGCTGATGATTTCTCCCCTGAAGTACTGCTATAGCTAGTACCTGTCTTTATGAGAATGGGTCTGGGCATTTTCCTCTTAGGCGCTGCAACTCATCTGTCCGGATTTAAAAATGTGATACTTCCCTGATGCTCAAATGGTTTCCCCCTCTGGTAATCCCCCATATCTCTATTAAACTTTCGCATCTTTTTATCCTTAATTTGTTTCTCTAACATCAATAGGTCTTTTGTAAGCTTATTCAAACATACAACATAGTGGGGCTGTCCTTCATAAACCTTAAGTTCCTCACATACTGCTTTTACCTCACCAATATTCTCATCAATCATCTGTTCATAGTATGAAGAAAGACTATTAACAGATGTCATGGAGGAATTTTGTTGTGTTACTCCCCATTCCTTCAATAGTGTTTCATCCATTTTGCCCGTTAATGGTTGAATTTTCACTCTCAAACCCCCGGGCGTAATATTTTTATTTTGATATGCTTTGAATAGTCTGAGATGCCATACATTCGTACGTAGTGTTCTCATATTTTTGCCTAATTTGTTGAATGATAGATTGCAGCCATCAATTGGATCTATAGTTTCCTTGTTCCCAACCCCATGACCTGGTGTTTGCCAAACCAAAGACTTGTATATCATTCTTATCGGCCATTAGCCGAGTAACCTCCTATGATCCTATGATTAGAGTCATTCTGAAAAATCAAGGACATCTGAGAAGTTCTATACCCCCACACATACATGCATACACATGTGGGCGAGCATGCACACACATGCATCATTTACTGCCACATGACTGTGGCTGTACACCTCAAACGTGTCATTGGAATCAACTAAATGAATAAATAAATAAACAAATAACTGCCACACAGGATTTTATCTTTTCAGCCCATTGCCATCAGGATGCAGTATGCAATGCACTGTAATCCCACGGCACAGTTATGTTTTACCTTTGTTTCAAAAGACTCAAGAAGAAAGCTAAAAAGTAACAGGATCACAGTCAGTGACAGCTATTGCCCTTATATACTGAGAAACTTGCTAAAATAACAGGCTTTGTAGTAGCATGTTTTCTGAAGGCTAATAAGTCTGAAACTGTCATCATTATTTACTGTCTGTAGTCTTCAATGATTTACCAGGAAAAAAAACACAAAAGTTACAAGCAACAGACTAAAATGACACACATACAAAAAAAATCAGGGACAAATGATAGCATATACACAATATAGTATATTTTGAACTGATGTTACCCACACTCCTCAATGCTCCACAGGACTGGGTTTCACTGAGCTGACCATTGTGCACTGGTGGGGCTGCACTTCATGGATGCAAACCATTGGAAGCTAACTGTAATTATTGCCTTAGTGTCCCCTACCTTTTCCCCTCCACACAACACCTGTAGTCCCACCTTGGTGCTACATGGTTACTAGACCAGTACCTCATTCCTGTTATGGGGCAAAGTGCTGCACCTAAATGCTACCTTCTCCACCCAGCTAAGCTAAAGACCACTTTGCTGCAGCAAGAAGCAACTTGCCCACTCCTTTTAGTATGGTAGTCTTCCACATGCTACTTTGGTTGTGCCAAGTAGGGCCTTGCTGATATAAAAAAGAACAACATCACAGGTTTAACATGTGCTTTCTAAATCATGCAACCCCTTCTGCTAGGTACTAAGTTAACATAAAATAAAATCTCTAGTCTGTCTAATATACACAAGATACCATCAGCCTCTCTCATTCGGAGATCACGACTCCAAAGACCACTTCTTTAACCTCTGTTACCAGATTGTTAGTAATAAATATCTTCAAATGGTGTCCCAAATATTTAATGCTTACTGACAGCCATTTATTTCCAGTTCACTAAATTCCATATTTGAGAAGTGCAAATAGTTAGTTTTGATACCATTCCTCAATCAGGTATCATAACACTCGGGCATAATAGATTATTAAAAAAAGTGTAAACCCTTATTTTACCTGAGTGTACAGTCTCCTTGAAAATACTTGTTAATAGGGTTGACCCCCTCAGCCTGGTACTGGAGTTACTTCTATTGGGTCTTTACATCTCTGACATCAATCCATCCATCTGTCCATCCACAACCCCATATTTCCATTTTTGCAGACAGGTCAGGGGTGTCACTTCAACACTTGCAATCATCTAGTGCCAAAGTTCACACCACTGAGTCGCTACCCCTGCCATGGTTGTTCTTCAGTACCACATATGCACACTCGTAACTATGGTCAAGTTACAATGTCTAATCCACCTCCTACTGCATGTCTTTGGAATGTGGGAGAAAACTGCAGCACCCAAAGAAAATCCATGCAAACAAAAAGAGGACAAACAGACTCCACACAGAAGGTGCCCCAGCTGAGAATTGAACCAGAGAACCTCTTGCTGTGAGGCAACAATGTACCTGCTGCACCACCATGCTGCCTTTATGGCTAAGAGAGGGGCCAGAGTCTCCTTGAAAAGGCTTGTTACCAGGGTTGACCCACACAGCTTAGCACTGGGGCTGCTCCTGTTGGGTCTTCACTTCTACATTTGCCAATGGATACTAAGGGTTCATAAATAACATATCCTGCAATACCCCTAAACTATCATCAATTCTTGTCAGGACTCAAAGAATCTATTAGAAGATCTAACAAGTTTAGACCTTCTTCTAGATTCTGTTAGAGGGAGTTTGGCATAATAGTTATGGTCTTTACCTTACAGACACAAGGTGCAGGGTTTGATTCTCACATGGGGTAATTGGCTAGGCTTAAATTGGACCCCCATGCACAGTTAACCTAGTACTAATCTATGAACAAGCACAAACAAATTGTGGCATGACCATGGTCAGAAGCTAATGCAAAAACTGTATTATCATATCCTTTTGCAAATAGGAACACTCTTGCTTCTGCCACATTAATATCATCTTTTTCAAAAGAGACACAGTTATT
>NW_025058669.1:0-5924 GCF_019279795.1 Protopterus annectens | reverse complement strand
TTTGGGGCATGATCTGCCACATACACAAGCACAGGTCACTCCAGGCATGTACAAACTCAGTCATGTCCACAGTGTGAATGACCTGAGACATACCTCCCTGGACTACATGATGAGAGACATAGAGGAGCTCTCTGAGCATGTGGCCCAGACTGGTATGACCCTGACCTTGAGTAGCATCTCACCCTCACCAAGACTGATGCCACAATATGTAGACAAGATGATCAATTCAGACAATTGGCTTATGTTTCAGTGTCATTCAAAGGGGATCCAATGCCTGTCAGCCTGGGATGACATGCTCAACAAGCCACACTGCTTTGCTAGGGACAGCTTGCACCTGTCACCCATGGACTTTCGGATATTAACAAAGGCTCTTGATACACCCATAGTGCCTTTTTTAGGCAAGGCTCAACAGACAAGACCACCTCCATAGGTATCACAAGGGATAGGAAACTAATAGTAATGCTACTCAACGCCAGCAGTGTAAACCTCAAGATGCATGCACTGGAAACTGTCCTTAGCATGGAGACCATCAATATCTGTGCAGTAACAGAATCCTTGTTCAAGGCCCCCAAAAGCACCCCAGCACTGGCAGGTTATACCTCATACCATGCTTGTTGGCCACATAACTTGCACCGAAACAGAACAGGAGGGGGAGTATCAATATTCATCAAAGATACACACACCTCCAGGTTGGTGGCACAGCACGAAGCATCAGAGACTATCCATGTGCGACTAACAGTGGGTAAGACTGCCGTCCAGTTCATAGCCTGGCACACACCACACTCCCAAACCCTTGGCCTACTTAAGAATACATGTATATCTGCAGGTGTCTCCAAACAACAATATATCGGGCAGCTTCATTTACCCACACATAGACTATGAGCATTACTGTAGCTCCAACACCCTAGGTATAAAGTTCATAGAATCCATACACTCAATTGCTATGGAACACTTGTTACCACTCCCACAAGTGGGGAATAAATGCTGCACCTGTTCATCACCAACATGTGGACTATATGCTCCAGACCAGATGTGTATCCCTCGCTGGTAAGATGACACCATAGACTACTCTCACTGTATATTCACATACCAAATGCAGCCCCTGCACAGAAAACCACAGTCATAAAGTTGTGTAATGCAAATTACATGTATTCACATGAGGCAGGCTTCACACATGTGAACTATTTCAGGTCACAGGTACATATGTCTCTGTGACACACACATACCTCATATGTACATTGACATTACTGATATGATCTATGTCATACAATTTTGAGCAACACCCACACACATGGACAAACTGTGTGAAAAAACACACATGGCATTTGTATGATTCAAACCCCTACAACTATGTAATGACAATTGAGAGAGACACATTAGTGGAGCATGCTATTCACATTACTAGGTTTCTTTTTGCTGTACATGGGGTGCTGACATCATCAGTGTTTTAAAAGAGGAACATCATGCATGTTTTTAGTTGAAAAAGGGACATTTCCCCACACACACCCCTCCAAACCCCCTGAGCATTTGCAGGATTCAAACCCCTACCTAACTATGTTATGACAGGGGAGAGATGCATTAGCAGGGGTCTATTGCATTATTAGGTTTTGCTTCTCCTGCTGTATTTAAAGGGTGCTGACATCATCAGTGTTTAGAAAGAGGAAGGGCATCATGCAGTTGGCAAAGGGACATTTCTTTCACACAGAATTCACACACACTAACCCCCAAACCTGAGCATGTGCAGGATTTAAACACCTACCTAGCTGTTATGACACTTGAAAAAGACGCATTAGCGAGCACACTTAAAATTACGGGGGTTTCTTCTCCTGCTGTACTTATAGGTGCTGAATCAATTTTGAAAGGGGATGTGCATCATGCAGTGTTTTCATCTAGTTGCAAAGGGACATTTCTTTCACACAGAATTGCACACAAACTAAAAAAACAACACACACACACTGAGCATTTGCAGGATTCAAACATGGATGTGACATTGAAAATTAAACCCCCTGGGATCTCCATGTGTCCCTGCTTGTAAAGGCACAGCACACTAGCCCATGGTGCCTTCTGTGATTTTACAGAGGCACAGTAGCCTACTGTACTGGGAGGCAGATGCCAAGCACTCGGGGTAAGTTTGTTTTCCCCTAGGGCAAACAGCCTAGTTTGACCTCACACCCATATGTTTAATTTTCAGATGCACAATATTTGTTGCTGATAAACTGTTTGCAGGTCTTTATTGCCATAGCTTTCCCTGTTTCTATGAACAACTTGTGTATCTGTGGAAGATGTTTGAATATGGGGGATCCACTATTTAACTTATGTCTCTGTAGTCATTTAACTGTGTGCACTGGGCAGATTGCTGAAATTGTGGTTGGTTCCTGGTTTAACACATACAAATACCAGATATGTGTGGCCAACTGCTAAACTGAAAATGGCCTAAGTGTGTGAGCATGCCCAGTTCAGGCTTCCATGGCTTTTTCCCCCTGACATATGTCTCATTTATCAAAGTGGGGAGCATGCCCAGTGTGGCTTTCCATATGTTGAACCCCAGTCCACCACATTTGGGGTGTGTGTGAACTTCAACAATATTTCACATTTATGGTTGTGTGTTGGGTGTCATGTTGTGTAGATTGCCCAACTGCTTTGTGTCTGAACCCCAGGGATTATACTGTGCCTGCAGGGTTTCCATGGGATAGTTTGCATACAGGTGTCAACATCCTTTCATACTGACCAAACACTGTAATATTGTATAGTGTACTGGTTCAGTACTTTCACTGTGGTGGACAGTATCCGGGGTTTCAGTCCTATCACTGCTTTAAATTTCATAGTGAGCAAAACCAGACTGGTTAGGGGCCAGTTGTGCAAATGACCATGTTGCATTTTGTTCAGATATGGACTACTTAAACCAGGCTTGTCCAACATTGGTAGTGTATTCCACAACTTGGTGGACATTGACAAACACTAGTGTGCCCTAGGCCATTTCTAATGCTAGTCAAAAGTGTGTTTGTCCTTCAAAACACATTGTAACTGGATTTGCCATGACATATTTCAAGGTTAGTATACTGTGCCTCTGTCTACCCATGACATAACAGTGATACCCAGGGTACACCTGCCACCTCCCACTCACGCATCAAGACTCCTTTTGAGGAGCGTCAATGAGGCACTCGCTGGCTATCCTGTACGGGGAGTTTACTCAAGAGTGGGGTGAGCTTCTGGGTTATGGATCAAACCTACAGCATGTCCTATGTATGTCAGTGCTGGGGTTCAGGTCTCTCATGTGCATAGCTCACTGGCCCTTCAGATTGTACAAGGTGCAGCATGTTCATTGATTCCAGCTTGGACATGGCTTTATACATCAGGCACAGTTGCCTCTGGGCAGGCAGTATGGCACTGTGTGGAGCTGCAGTTTGTTTAATCAGGCAACACATGGCATCTGTTTGAGCTCTTTGATCCTCCTGGTGATACTTTTGGGGTCTTTCCAGTTGTGGAGGTGTCTGCTGAGGTACATCCCACAGGGCCATTGTACTCAATTGTGAGGCTGATGAAGGATGACTGAAGAGCCACAATGACCTCCCTGATCTAGATCTGACCCCTTCATGATTAGGTGGGTATATGGTATGTTTCTGTAACCACTACAGCCACATGGTTGTCAAATGCAAGATATCTATCAAATTGTGTCCCCAGGTCTCTTATTACTTCCAAGTACTTAATGGGTTAACACCTATGTGGTAATTGGTGGGCACTTACTGTTTATCCACAGGGGATGACTATACACTTTTCTGCAATTAGCTTGATGACATGGCTTGGCACCAGTTGTCTGTTTCTATGTGGCCCTTTTGTAGGATGCTTGTGTCAGCTGGAGGGTCAGATATGGTGCCAGTTTGTAGTCCTCTGCAAACTTGTTCAGACACAGTCCTTCCATGTTGGCCTGCACCTATGGGAAGTATACACCATGCAAGGGAGGTCCCAGGACTGAGCCTTGTGGGATGCCAGTTGTAGGTTTGTAGTCTGACATGGCTGCAGCATGTCTGACCATGTCAGTTCTGTCCTTCTGGTTTGCAACCCTCTACTGACATAGGGGTTTATATTTAAGCTGATGAGCTTATCTATAATGAACAAGTGGGGTATTGTATGGAAGGCTTTTGCAAGGTCCAGATAGGCTGTGTGGGCCACATTCCCCTCATCAATGGCCTTCGTGACTGTTTCAAATGAGTCAGACATGTTTAAGGGCAGGATCTGCCCTTAAGAAAGCCACACTGGGTAGGGTCCAGTGTCTGTAGGTCCCCAATATCTTTATTTCTGAGGTCCGTGATGATCCTTTCCATAGCTTTGCAGACCAAGCTTGTCAGGATTCTGGGGTGATAGTTTGCAGTATCCATTCAGGCACCACCTTTGTGGAGAGGGACCACTGTTGCTGTACACTGCTCTTTGGGTACATATCCTGTGGTAAGGCTGAATTGAGCAGTAGTGTATTTGGCATTCCATTCTTCTTGGAGTTCATGCTGGGCACAGCCCAGGACACCATCTCAAACCATTGATGCTGTGTGTTTTGCTTTGAAGATGCTGGCTGTTACCTCAGCATCTGCAATGTCAGGGGCCAGCACTCTGCTGGGATAGATATTTGCATTTGGGGGTTTGCACTGAACCTGTCAGGTTGGATGTTGGCAATGTGTGTGGGTTTGGTGTATTGTTTGTAATATTTGGTAATTTAGAGCATATCTGTGAATTCCCAACAAGGTTCCTACCATCGGGTTAAGACAGCCTTGTGATTATCCTTAGTGTCCTGTACAATTTGTATTTTCATAGGTTCATAGGTTCATACTGGGCTATCTGCCCTGGGGCATTTATCAGCCTAGCCAGAGTGTGTGGCTTTCCCCTTGCTATGTGAATATTATGGCCATTTAGGTTTACTTTACTGTGCCTCTGTCTAGATGTGACACATGAAGCCCCAGTGTAAATCTACGATCTCCCATCCACTTGGCAAGATTCCTGTTGAAGTGAGTCAGTGAGGGGGTCTGCCTAACATGGAGTGGGATTCTGTTCACGAGTGTAGGGAGCCCCTGGGTTATGAAACTGTCCCTCCAGCACATCCTATTTATTTATGTGTTGAGGTTGACATTTCCCCTCACAGCTCTGATGGCTTTGGATTTTCTGAGTGGAGCATGTCCATCAATTCTGTATTGGACATGGCCTTGTACATTGGGCATACATGCCTCTGAGTATGCAGTATGTGACTGCATACAGCTGGGGTGTTGTCAGCCAGGCAGCATATGACAAATGTTTGACACCCTTTATCCTCTTGGTGAGGTACTTTTTAGGTCTTTCTAACTGCTGCAGGTGAGGTAAGGTACATCCCAAATGGGGCATTGTACTAATTTTTGGGCCTGATAAGAGAAAAGTATAGGGGGACAATGACCCTCTTGATGTAGATGTGAATCCTTTCATGATAAGGTGGTCAATATAGGTGGTCTTCCTAGCCACTTTGGCAATGTGAGTGTCACATGGGTTACTGTCCACTTGTGTCCCTAGGTCCCTGATTACTTCTTCCATATTTAAAGGATTACCACCTATGTGGTATTTGTGAGTACCTTGTTTGGTATTTGGGGAGACATTCATACTTCCAGTGTCTTCAGGAGGCTGAGTGGGTTCCTGGGTCTGAGAGGGTGGTCTGTAGCATGCTAAACTGTACAGTGGTTTTGCCCCAGTTAGTTGCACATGGATGGTCTCTGATGCTTTGTGCATTGTCAGTTAAACCCGGACTGGGGGATCTTTGCTGAATATGGATACTCCCCCCCTTTTGTGGTTTGTTCCAGGTTTTGGGGCCAAAAGCATGATTTGAGGTATAACCTGGTAGTGCTGGGGTGCTGGCCTCAGGAGCCCTTGAATGGGGGGGTTTCTTGTCACTGGGGAACAGAACATCACATGTT
>NW_025058668.1:0-6492 GCF_019279795.1 Protopterus annectens | reverse complement strand
CTACCATTCTTAAACCTGATAGGTGCATCTGGCTTTGTCAGAATTGTGAATAAACAACACACAGATGCTGAGTGTGTGGACTAATGTTCAGATAGTCTTTGTCTGCAGTGAGTTCATTAAAAAGTATAGAAATGACCTGCAGCTTTATATTTTTTATTGTGCTACCTGGGTGGGGCAGCTGGTCTGAAAGACTTTCAGCTAGGACTCAAGCCGAAAGTCATTAAGGTTAGAACATTAAAGCTTTTGCAAATGTTTGTGGTATGCTGCCATTTAAGCTTTTTTTTTAATTTTTTTACTATATGTTATCATTTGATTTTTTCACAATAGTTAGGCTTCCTTTTCTATGTGGAGTGTACCTTTATTTATTGGCTTACTATTTCTTTCTCAATTTGTTTCTTAATTTTGCAGGAAAGTTCTAACCTAACGGATCGTTGCCATGAGCTCTAAAGTATAATAATAATAATAATAATAATAATAATTTAGTTTGACATGCACACATGATGCATGGCATTAAAGCATACTCCCTTGCACTTTGAGGTTCTTCAGGCATGGGAAATTACTCATGCCTCAGGCTGCATCTAAAACCTGTTCATGTCTTGAGAAGCACCCCCTGCATCTGATTTCAGGGTTTTTACCTCCCATGCCTGCCTCCTGCCCCAAAACTGTGGACAACACCAGAAAGGAGGGGGGCCCCAGGTCATCAGCATACCCACACCAGTGCTGGTGGTAACGCACGATGCATCGAGGACTATCCAGGTGCACAACCATAGGTAAAGACTGCTCTCAGAACAATTTTGTAGCATGCCATAGGCTACCCTCTCTCAAACTCACAGGAACCCCTACATAGCTTTTCCTGAAAAACACTGGAGAGGATAAATGTATCTCCCAAAACACCATCATACTAGGCTTCAACTAATTCAATATAGACTGGGATCTACAACCTAGCCCCACTCAATGGCAGCTGTTCCTAGAGTCTATAAAAACCTAATGCCATGGAACAACTAGTTGCCATCCCTAAAGAGGAGAAAACATACTAGATCTCACCACACACAAATGCAAATGCTCCACACCCATGTTCTCAAATGAGACCAGGATCAAACTAATCTCACTGGAAGTCCACATCCCGCTACCCACCTGAGATAAAAAGTACCACAAAAGAAGAATCCTTCTCAAAAGCTTCGACTTCACACTTCTCAAAGACGGTGGTCTCCTTTTGCTAAGGCCCCCAGAGCTCATGGAAACCATTACTCAAGCCGCTTGAATCATTTCTCTACATAAATGCCTTCTCACCAGCACCTATGGCACTGCATATGGTTGATCAGGCAACCCAAACAAAACAAAGACTCTTTTGTACTGGTAAAGCGCCCCAGTCTTGGTGGTCTCCTCAGCCAGCAAAATGCTCTATCAAAGGAGGGAAGTACTACAAGATAGAGAGCAAAATCCTTAAAAGGGAAGACACCTTTGATCATTATAAGTAAAACTAAGATCTCTATAAAATCATCCTTAAGGTAATTTTGAGAGGAGGGAAAAAGTCACTAAGGACTCAAAAACACAATAGTAAGGCCTTCTGCTAATAGTTAGAAACTCTGGGAGGGAACTCCCAGATATGTCAGTGGAATTAGTTCAAAATGGATGGGTACTTACTGAACCTACAGACATTGCCAACATTAATTGGCTGGACAGGTTCAGTAAACTTCTCCCCTCCCCCAAAAGGAGGATATCTATCGGCGTCAGAGGATTGAAATCTCCCCAAACATCTCTTAACGCTTCAGAGTGAGAACTGCTTCCTCATCCATAAGTAAAAACACAGCATCCATGGGACCAGATGAAAATCCTTCGGTTACACAAAGTTCTCCATGAACTCAATTGAGGAATTAAACTCCAGAGCAGTTAGGGGTAAAGCTGTTTAATTCCAGCCTCACCCCAGGATTAACACGTGCACTCCAAGGCAGGAGGAAGCGTGACGCAACTGTGGTCCTGACTTCACAAAGCGGCGCAGTGCCTTCCCACCGACCCTGGAAATTACCTGTCCCTATCAGCTTGACAAGCCTTGGATCTGCAAAGCTATGGAGAGGATCAGCAACAACCTGTAATAAAGACATAGGGGACTTGCACAATTCTTTGGGATCCAGCCCAGTTTGATCTCTTTGTCAAAGGCAGATCATGCCTTTTAAACTTTGGTTGGACTTTTTTTGGGCCTTAAACAGTCACCAAGGCCATTGATTTAGGGTGCAAGCGTTCCATGCCAGCCTACCTCCTGACCTGAAGTAAAGGTTTTCGACATTAACAATACTACACTCACCTAGGTCATCATTGAAAAACTCATCAGCTTAAATGTAAACCCATTAACGCCTACAAGATGGGTTTTTGCAACTCTGGCATTAAGGGACAGAACCCTGTTAGGGTCACAGTTGCTGGCTTTATGTCAGACTCAAAGCCTGTCACAAGTTAAAGTGTAACCCACAGTGGCTCAGTCCTGGGCTCCACTCTTGTTCGGCATCTACTTCTCAGAAGTACAAGCAAACATTGCGAGGATTATGGTTGACAAAGTTTGCAGATGACTGCAAACTGGGGCCATAGCTGAGGAAACACATCTGAGTCAGTTGGTGATGATCCCTTCAGAAGGGCCCTGGAAGGAAATGAATAACGAAAGCAGAGCCATGGCCTAAAGCGACAAACACAAAATGTGATAGTCATATTCCCTTCAAAACATACTACTCCCATATATAGGGTGGCAATCCACTGCTTGGCAGAAGAGGTTACCAGGATCTGGGGACCCAGGTTGACAGTAACCTTTGTTTGACACCTCACAAAGTGAAGCAGACGCACCCCACGCCTTCACCTGATTACATTCACCTGGGACTCATGAGGTCAGCCCCTGGTAATTTACCACCTGGCCTGCACCAATGATTGGAGTACAATGCCCCATCTCGGAATGTATCTGACCCGACACTCCAGCAACTGAAAGCACCCAAAGTTCCCCAAGCGGATGCAGGGCCCCGCAAAGAGGTCTGAGGCCCACTGAGGAACCCAGCCGACTACAGCTTACCTGCCTGCCTCCCAGAGGTGACCTGTGCCTGACATACAAGGCCATGTCCAACCGAATTGACACATGCTTCACCCCTAAAAAATCTAGATCCCAGAACCAAGGCATGGTGAGGACTAAACCTGGGATTACTTGTTATTAATAGGGCGTGCTGAGTGACATAGATTCATCACCCAGATACTCCCTATGCTGTGGAACAAAATCCTGTACATGTGGAGGCAGAGCACCTTCATTGGCTTTGTTGTTCAAGAGTCTTGCACTAATGGATGGGAGATCTAGGATATGTTCCTAGACTATTCCCTCAGTGCTGCTCTAATGACAGAGGAAAAAGAAGTGGGCATAAATCAAATCAAAGGGTGCTTTAAAGCCAAAACTCTGCCAGGCTTTATAAATGCCCTTGGGCAGATAGCCTAGTATGAACCTATGAACTCCTATAAAGTGAAAAAACATCATAATTCTCAAAATGAGAGGAAATTACCTGATACAAATAATTTTAAAAGTTTTAGTATGCCAAAAGGCAGAAAGTAGAATTGCAGGCTATGAACAAGATCCAGTGACTCAATAGGATTCCGCAAAGTGCATGGATGTACATCAGGTCTTCAGCTCGGTCACCACAGTTCCTATTGGTGATAGACTACATTTAGGTTCATGCTCAGGGATAGATCAACTAAGTTGCTGTATGCAAAAGAAGTGGCATTGCAGACTCTGGAGCAACTGCAGCAAAGGATAGAGGAATGAATTCAAACTGACAAGCACATGGATGAAAGTAAGTACAGGTAAGACAGTGGTGAAGGCAGAACTTGGGGGAAACTGAATAAGCTGAAAACTTAGTATGTTATGAAGTGGAAAAGGTTAAATGCTTCAAAGATCTGGGAGGGGTTGGGTGGAGGAAAGGCAAAGTCTGAAATGAAGAGGTCAAACTTAGAATCAGAGCCGTGCTTGGGAATCGCCCGGTATAGAGTGTCAGGTAATGTATGACAGGAAGATTGAAGCTCGCACGTGCTAAGCAAGGCGGTGCACTGCACAATACCAGCGGTGACAGAAACCGTAGCTGCACCTTTGGAAAGAAGGAAAATATGTTCAAAGCGACTCAAAACCATGCAAATAGTAGTTATAATAGTCTGAGAAGTTAAACGCTCATGACAATACATAAATCATATCTGGGAATATTATTCGCCTCACTCACACTTCACCCCACCCACCCTCCCATTTCGTTGTTGCTATCATACATGTACTCATTATGGCCCCTCATCCCAATTCCTAAGAAGACAACAACCATTTGTGCCCTTTTGATATTGGAAAAGTGAGAAAGTGAAAGAACAAACAGAACATTATTACATATTTAAAATGTTTGCTGCCAGATGTGTATATACACCACAATGCCTACTTTCTACCTTGCCACAAAACATAAAGCAACCTATGTTTGGGATGTCGATTTGCTTAAAAGTGAAAACAACAGTCATAGTAATGTATTCCCACCTTATTGGTCCCGCCAGTACATTGCACCTAATAAGTTAGTGACCTTCTGTGCAAAACACCTAAGTTTGATAGTAAGTAAAATTGCTCGGTGAAACCCTCATACACCTCGGAGTCCAAATTGGCCACATCCACTGGCACAATCATACAGGGCCTTCTTCACATATGTCCACAGTCTGTGTTGGGTAACACCCATATCTTACTCTGAAGTGGTGGTCAATAACACCACATACACAAATGTCAGATATACCCAACCGACTGGCGTATAGTGGTTCAGTGAAATCACTGGCACCCCTGTCCCCATCAGTAAACCAGGAGATGCCCAGCACCTGCCCCCTCCCCCCATCACTATGGACCTGCCATCCTATTGCATACTAAGCATGAACGAAAGTATGAACTGCCACCATTAGGTACCCTATTCAACCCAAAGACTGAGCATTGGTCATCCCAGTCAAATGTGGAGGACAGCCACTGTGATCCCTTCTACACAAAGGTGGAGCATCCACTGACCCCAGGCAGTTATAGTCCCATCAGCGAACTAGCCTGATCTGCAAGGCCATGGAGGCATTATCAAGCGGATCTCTTTATGTCGCGCGATACGGCAACCTCCAAACGCTGACCCCAATACACAGTTTGGTTTTGTCAGCAGATCGCCTGTTAAACTTTATTAATTTCAAAATATTCTACCAAAGTCAGCGGGACAGTGCCTGCTCACCTAGTTTGACCTAATGCTTCCTCGGATACCGCCCCACTCAGGCATAATAGATAAACCTCCAGCTTTTTCAGGGCATCAACCCGTATGTTATCAGATGGGGTAGCCAACTGGGTTCAATGGCTTCGAAACCCACCAACAAAAAATGGGGAAGCCACCTCTAGTAGTAGATCCATAATGAGCAGTAAAAATTCAAAGATCTGTCTTGGTACCTACTGTTTTGGATATACTTTGAGGCAAGCCAAAACCAGTGGTTCAGACTGACCAAGTTTGGTGGTGATGACTGCAAGCTGGTGCTTTCTTAACTCCCCTAGTGATGTAGCACATCCTCCGCATTTGGCCTTTAACCAAACAAATGACTGGTTGCAGCGCATTGGCCTCAACCGATTGGGTTTAAGAAAATGCAACCTTATCCCCTTTGGGGAAATGGAGTCCCTAACACTCTCACATTAATAACAATGTACTCAGGTTAATAAATCAGTCGAGGGTTTTGGGCACCCAGGTTGATAGCGCAACTGACTTTTTGACTTCACCATGTTGCCTCCATTATGAAGCGGAAGTACTTCTCGCCATGGCGACCTCTGTGGCGGCAAGGCTTCATCCAAACAAGGAGTAATGGCAACATTCCTGTAATTCCTCACAGCTCCATTATTAAGGCAGCCCTCTCGGGACATTTGCCCGCCATGCAGCAGCTGAGATCACAGAGGGTTCCCTTGACCTCAGAAAGCCAGGCCCCAAACAATCTGTCTCATAACGATAGTTAACGCTTTGTTCTCTAAAGCCTGCCTCACAGAATGCTCAGAGAACTGTGCTGCATAAGGCGCCACCCCTGACCTTAGCCTTTGATGGAATTAAGCGACATCTAGGCCCAAAAAAAAAAAAAACTGGCCCGGCACCCAAATGCTCTAACCCTGCCTGTGACACAATAAAACCGCTGAAGTGATGGGATTGCCCCAAAGATTCCCTTTAGATCTATGTAATAAACCCCATGTCAAGAAGGTACCCTCAGCCTTTGAGGGTCCCGGGATGACTGATGTGGCGCCAGTCACACCCCTGATTTTCACTCTGTGTCCCTAATGTTCAGGATACACTTTATGGAACATGGGTACCCTTGGCTAGTTTTATAGTGGCCTCCAGGCTAGTAGCCTAGTATCATCCTATGAACCTGTTATAGAAATAATGACTATGCTTTCCCCCCCCCCCCCCCCCCCAAACACACACACACACCCAACCCCAAACCAACAAACCAACCAACCAC
>NW_025058667.1:0-6816 GCF_019279795.1 Protopterus annectens | reverse complement strand
AAAGACCCCAAAAGTACCTCAGCAAGAAGATCAAAGTGCTCAAACAGATGCCATATGCTGTCCGGTTAAAGAAACTCCAGCTCTACTCAGTGGCATATCACCTGCTCAGAGGCGATCTGTGCCTGATGTATAAAGCCATGTCCAACCCAGAATTAATGGACGCGGTTGCACCTCAGAAAATCCAAATCCCATCAAGCCACGCTACTGAGAGACTTGAACCCTGTAGCACCAAAATAACAGGACATGCTGGAGGGACAGATTCATAACCCAGAGTCTCCTTCACTCTGGAATAAAATCCCAGTCCAGGTTAGGGCAGAGTCCTCATTGACTCTCAAGAGGAATCTTGATGAGTGGATGGGGGATCGTGAGGGTTTACCCCTGGTATCACTTCTGTGTCACTGTTAGACAGAGGCACAATATACTAACCCCAAAAAGGAGATAGCAAAATTAATTTAAAAATAGGTGGCAAAAGCCAAACATTAATTTGGCTAGGCTTATAAATGCCCTAGGGCAGATAGCCTAGTATGAACCTATGAACCTATATATATATATATATATATATATATATATATATATATATATATATATATAAAATCTGAAAAATGTCCAACAATTTGATCCAGACCTAAAGTAATATGTACATGGTATATAGAATAAATCCCACATTGTTAAAATACTAAGATATTCTTATGACAGTAAATTTTAAAAGCTATATATGTTATATATGTTATACTTTTATTTATTTTTATATGTAAATAGGGCTCTAAAAGGAACAATACAAGGTGCACAAATGTAAAAAGCATGGAATGAAAAATTCTGAACTATACAAAAATGTACATAAATTTTATATATATATATATATATATATATATATATACATAAATACACACACACAGACACACATACATATAGACATAAATACATAATATATTTTATATATATATATATATATATATATATATATATATATATATATATATATATATGTATATATATATATATATATATATATATCATATACACCTACACTCTAGCAGCCCTAAGCTTTAGGATAGGAACTACAGATTTATAATCATAAGTTCTGGTAAATTACCAGCAACTTAAATTGCCAACATAGCTTCCAGTATTAAGTTTTACATTCCTAGGGTTCACCCCTTGGGTCCACAGGTACATGCTCTATAAAAAAAATCAAATTTTGCTTTCTTACATAGCTTAGTATGCTTATATAATGCATTAGTCTCAATACCTTTTTGAATGTCGTATATGTGTTTATAAATTAAATAAATACATGCAGAATGAACTGGCACCCTACCTAAGTACCATGTTCAATCATAGCCTCACCTCAGACTTTGTGTCCTCTGAATGGCGTACCGCGACGGTTATCCCACTCCACAAAGGAGGAGCCATGATGGACCCCCGGGAACTACAGCCCCATTAGCCTGACGAGCCTGGTCTGCAAGGCCATGGAATGTATCATCATGGAACTCATAAACAAAGACATTGGTAATCTCCAAACTCTGACCTCACCCAGTTCGGATTTGTAAAAGGCAGATCATGTCTCCTAAAACCTGATTGAGTTCTTTGAAACAGTCAGCAAGGGCATAGATGAGGGTAGAGTGGTTCATAGAGCTTATCTAGAGCTCTCAAGGCTTTCTGACACACCCTCTCCCCCACTCTGGAACTATAGACAAGCTCACTAAACCAGGTATGTCTCTATGTCACAAGATGGGTTGCCAATTGGCTCACAGACAGAACCCACACTGTGAAAGTAGTGGACTCCAAATCTAACTTCAGACCAGTGACAAGTGGAGTACCAGCTATGGTTCAGTCCTGGGTCCTCTCCTGTTTGATATCTACTTCTGGTACAGGCTAACACAGAAGGTCTTTGGCTAACAAAGTTTGCAGATGACTGCAAACTATGAGCCATAATAGAAACTCCTAATGATGTGGACATACTAAAAAGGGCCTCACCGAGACAGATACCTGGGGTCAAAGCCATGGCCTGAAGCTCAATGCCAAAAAGTGTATTGTCATCCCCTTTGGTAAAAACTCTGTACCCATGAACCACCACATAGCTGGTAGTCTACTTAATGCCAAAAATGTGATAAGAGACCTTGGGACACAGGTGGACAGTAGTCTCTCCTTTGATAATCACATCACCACAGTGGTCAGGAAATCCTTTTAAGTGGCTCACCTCATCACAAAAGGTTTCTCATCCAGAAAAAAAGAGGTCATTGTTCCCCTCTACTCATCACTCATTAGACCCATTATAGAGTACAACATCCCTTTTGGTATGTACCTCAAAAGACATCTACAACAATTGGAAAGGCCAAAGAAATACCTCACAAAGAGGATTACTGGCCTCAAACAGATGCCCTAAGCAGATCATCTCAAAAAATTCCAGCTTTACTCCATCAAAGATATCACTCAGAGGTGATCTCTGCCTAACATACAAAGCTATGTCAAACCCAGAGCTGTTGGACATGCTCCACTTAAAGAAATCTCAATCCCTCCGAGCTACACGCTCTAGGGACCTAAACCTTGTCACCACAATAAACAGAACATGCTGGAGGGATAGATTCCTGTCCCAGATACTTCCAATACTCTGGAACAGACTACCTATCTATGTCAAACAGAGCTCCTCATTAGCATTCTTCAAGAAAAATCTTTATGATTGGATGGGAAATAGGAAATTCACCTCGGGGATCACTTCTGTAGCTCTGCTCGGCAGGGGCACAGGAAAATAATTTTCTTGGGTGGCAAAAGCCAGAGTAAATTTTTGTCTAGGCTTATATAGGCCCTAGGGCCAATAGCCTAATACCTACCTATGAACCTATGAACCTAAGCCATGGTGGTGCAGCGTAGATTGTCAGCCACAGCAAGAGGTTCTAACACCATTCTCGGCTGAGCCGCTGTGAGGAGTTCGTACGTCCTCCCTGCGTCGAAAGTGGCATTCGAAAAGACATATGAATGGGCTTACCTTTGTTGAAGGCTGGGTATCAAGCTGGCACCTTGGCACCATAAAAATCGACTGCCAATCATTGCGGACTGGAGTTCTGCTGTGGCAACCCCTAAAGCCAAAAGAAAAACAACATATGTGTTCATAAATTATTTTTCTTACACATCTCTCTGTTTCCCTGTATAAAACGAACATTATTCACAACAAAGTGCCAAATGCATAACTCCCTTACTGTTACATGCATAATGTTCATTATTATAAATAGTACTATCGCTCACTGTCAACATTATGTGATCCTTATTCATTATATAAACATATTGTTTACACATACCATATTTATAAGTACCAAAAGGAATATGTTCTGACCTCATATTTGTTTTATCTTGTTTCTCTACCATATCTTTTATATTATGCCCCCTCTTGTAAATAGATACAGGGACATGTGAAAACACATCTAAAGAATCAGACATCTTAGCAAAAATATTCCAACATTTCCAAAATAATCACTTTAATTTTAATAGTAGTCTTGATTATAACCTTATAACAGAGATACTTTTAGAAATGTATCATTATTAATTTCTTTAATATTTTAATTAATATCACCTTCCCCCTTCCAATATAGGGGTATATTTAACAGAAGATTTTAGTTACCCCAACATATATAGTTTCTACCATATCATTAGGATAACCTCCTTCAGTGAACATTTTTTATAAGTTGCTGACATTCTTTCCATGCTACCCTAAATAACTTGTCCATTGCAATACTTCTAATTTGATGTCCAGGGTGTTCACTAGTATAATAAAAATAGGAATTCTGCTCCCAGTGGGCTAGTGCAGGTCTGATCAACTTCCCCACAGATCCTTTTCCTGCTCTTTTGTCATTTCTGTCCAGCTGATATTTCATGCCAGTGTTGTTGTGATCTATGTGCATTACTTTGTGTTTGTTTACACTGAAACTGTAATATTTATATTAAATTGTTCAGCCTTAACCAGAAGTTCTCCAGATTCTTGCCCCATCCTCCACTGCTACATCTTCTTGTATCATCAGCAAAAAGGTCAGTCCTGTTCTTCTCCTCAGATATTTCTGAGACAAACTCGGACAAGAGTACTGCACCCAGGACATACCCCTTTGGTATGCCTCTGTTCCCTAATTACTGGCATTGTCCCTCTGAACACAATCTTCTGTGCTCAACCATTCAAACATGTAGCTGTGCAATTCTTCAGTCTTGGTCCTAGCCCTAATCCTACCAGTTTCCTATCAGAATACAAGTACAGGACTAATCAAGGGGTTTGTTGAAGTCCTGGTAGATACCAAAAGTTCTGTCAGGTTCAGCTGTAATCCAGGTAGACAAATGGATCAGGCTTAACAGATAAAGCATTCGGGCTGGTCATCTTGTTGATTGCTGTACAGGAGATTATTGACATCAAGAAATAATACCAGTACTTTTTAAAGATTATCTTCATGACTTTTTGTACTACAAGCCTGTATTTCCTCAGGTTTTTCTTGTCCCCATTGCATAAGAGATCACACTTTCTGTCTTCCAGTCTTTTCACACTTCTGCATTGTCCAGTGACCTGTTGACCTTTTTTATCCTGGCCCTGCTATCACACTGGCCAGATTTCTGAGGACTCCAAAGACAGTGCATGTAGTCCTTTTTCTTTATCCTCCCTAAGGTCAGTCAGTTTCTTCTGAACTTCTTCAATCTTTATTGTGATGTATGTTTACAGTTTTCCCCATTGTTTATAACGTTCTTCCCTACATGGCACTATGCCCTTGTTTTTCTTCAAGAATATTGTAGAGAAATATTCATTCAGTGTGCCAGCTTTTCTCTAGGCTTCTGTGATTTTGCTACCATTTTTCCATTAAGGGCCTTCTTTTCTCTCCCTCTGTCACTCCTTTCCTTCTTTCTGCTGTTTACCTGAAAAGCCTTGGTTCCATTTTTGATCCCTTCCCCTCAAAGCCTTTCAGTTGTAGCCTTTGCTTCCCTAACCATCCTACTGCTTTTATAGCATTCTTGCCGCTGTCTTCCTCCAGTCCTTACTCTTTCTTTCTCTGCTTCATGTCCTCTTTTCTAGCCTCTACATTCTTCATATATAAATAACATTATATTTTTGTTTGCCTTTCTTGTTTTTTTCTGCTTCAAACCCTTGCCTCTATCCCTGAGTTCCTGTTCCTAGCCCTTTCCTATAGCTTATTTACTCCTTTGATTGCCTCTATATGGTAACTAATTTTGACTACCTCCACAGCACATCATAATACCCTCTACTAAAAGCCCACTTCATTATATGTGCAAGGGGAGCTCCGTGAGATTTTTGCGGGGGTGCAAACCGAGCCCCCGCCCACAAAGCCCCGCCCCTCCACCCACATAGCCACACCCCCCACGCACACATAGCCCCACCCCCTCCACTCATGCAGCCCCTCCCCCACGCAGCCACACATAAGCAGGGTCCCATTACTTGGCTATTTCTCCCCAGCTGCCATAAACACTATCAAAAATTCTTAGTGTGCATACTGTTTTATGCTTTACTTTGCCAATGATTACAGATATCTGATTTAATTAGAATCCATGATGAGTTGTTTTACATACCCTATGTACATTGCAATTAACTCAAGGGGAACTTTCAGCTGGCAGCCCTTTTGAATTTTGATCAAGAAGGCTTGGCTGTTCAGTCCTCTATACTGGAATAATTTCATTCATTGCCAATAATAATTTTATTTACTTGGGTACTAACAGAGTTTTACTTTTTACCTACCATAAAGACAAGATATTTGTTTTACCAAAATACTCCCCTTGTTTTATTTATTCATTTGTAAGTGACTTAGAAACAACTACTGGGAATAGTGTTCATTAGCTCAGTATTTTTCTTATGTAGGACACAAAACTGAGTCCTAAGAGCCTGTTCAGATTATACAGATTTAAACAGATTAGTTTATAACACTAGTGTTATTTGGCTTCCAAGATTAGCTCTCAGTAACACAAGTTGTTGCTTAAATAAAAGCTGGTATCTTGTGCTCTGAATGCACCCACATGTTATAGCTGTATTTAACTTAAACTGTGCGATTCACTATATTATGTATATCTTTTAATTAATGCTTAATCAAGCATTTCTTCATAATCCCAACATTGACATAGTTGTAAATCATCACTTCATCTTTTATAGATAATTCCAATAGCCCTAATATATACACATTAATTATTTTTTCAAGATTAGTTTTACTGAGCGTGGCAAGGGAAATTCTGGGTGTTTTCTGGATTTTGTGTATTGACCCTTAGTTATATGAAACTGGGTCTGCATTATCGATGAACAACTTCATTATATGCTTTAACTAAAAGCTTTAGACCTTTTTTCTTGACACACACAGCCATTGGCAGTATCCTTTCCTGTTACGTAAGATAAGCAAGAGTAGCCATGCATAAGAAGTGTACATATATACATGATCATGCGCGACATAATATACACAGATTGTATTAATTATAAATATAAAATACTTTAATTATATCCCTTCTATAATACAGCACCACTTGTTAGACTGTTCTAAATTTATAGTTTTGAATGTTTTTCCAGCAATGAAATAAAACATATGAGCTGATAATGACAAACTGCCCAATTCTAAACATTTCAACCATAAAAGGTCACTTAAACTTTGTCATTACAATCCATCAATGTCAGCTGCATGCACAATCTCTTATGCAAAAGTCATCTGAATAATCCCACATTATAGACATCTGAACCACGAAGAGGTTAAGTTGCTAGAAAGCAACTTTTATATTTCAGCATTTCATCACAAATTCAGTGCCTGCTGCCCTTGAAGAATGCACTGCCTATGTTGTATTAAAATTGGTAAGCTCAATGGT
>NW_025058666.1:0-6379 GCF_019279795.1 Protopterus annectens | reverse complement strand
CCCGGGTGCTTCCCCCAGAGGCCCTTTTGGCAAAAGGTCAGAAGAAGATGGCCGGAAGGCTCCGCCTGCTCCGACAACCAGTCCTTCCTGGCAGAGGAGGACAGGGAGGACCCCCTAGAGGCAGAGGGGCTAGGAACTTCGGGTCCAGAGAACCTTTCTCTGAACGGGCGCAGCAACCCTGAGGTTGCCCGCTGCTCCACTCTGAGGCAGTCGGGGACGTTGGCATAGGCATGGGAGTCCATAACATCAGACCGCTGTTCTCCAAATCATATCCAGAGGATCCCTGATCCCTTTTCACTTCCAAAGGAAGTCCTCCCAGACGCTCCACCGGTCAACGGAGGCTTGGCAGAAATTGGCCATCTCAAAGAAAAGAGCCATCCAGCCCGTCCCCCAGACCAGATCGGATCAGGGTTCTACTCCAGGTTCTTTTAGTGCCAAAAGACGGGGAACTAAGACCAATTCTAGACCTTTCTCTCTTGAACCTGGCAGTCCCCAAGGAAAATTCAATGGTCACTCTGCAATCTATTCTCCCCTTCTGGGAGAAAATCACTGGATGTGCTCTATAGACCTCAAAGATGTACCACATCCTGATGGACAGGCTCCAGGAGGTTCCTCCGCTGCTGGGAGCCAGTCACTACCAGTTCAGGTCCTTCCCTTTGGTCTCACCACAGCCCCCAGGGTGTTCACCAAAGTATTAGCAGTGGTAGCGCCCACCTGAGGCTTCAGGGGTGCAGGTCTTCCCTACCTGGACGACTGGCTTCACGAACAAGGCATCTACTACTATGCGAGACTCCTTTCTCCATCTTGCTCCTTTCTGGGCATTACAATAAATATGAAGAAATCCAACCTGGCACACAGCACGTAGATTTTATAGCGGCCAGGTTAGACACAAGGAGTTTAAAAGCCTTCCTCACTGCGGACAGAGTTCAAAATCTGCACCTCCAGGTGCGGGCCATTCTCCACTCAAGTTCTGTTCAGGAGTTGGTCCTGAGGGCTCTAGGGTCCATGGTGTCTGCAAAGCACTTCTTCCTCTTGCCAGGCTCAATATGCATCCTCCAGTGGACTCTCTTAGTACAATGGTCATACCTTGCTCTCCTATGCATCACCCCATTGCGATCAGCAAGGCTTGCAAGCGTCCCTCCTGTGGTGGATTCACTGGATCTCCACGGAGGCCGCCATTTGTGCTTCTCCTCTCGCCACGGTGACCACGGACGCCCCGCCTCGGGGGGGGCATTTGCGGCCGGACTGTCCAAGGCACGTGGAACCATTCAGAGACCTTACTGCATATCAACGTTCTAGAGATGAGAGCAGTGCTCTTAGCGTTGCTAGCACTTCAGGACTTTCTTCCCTTGGGAACAATTGCGATTCAATCGGACAACATGTTGGTTGTCTGGTACATCAACAAGCAAGGGGGAACAAGGTCTTACCCCCTTGTCGAAGCCATGAGAGTTTGGGAATGGGCAACTCCACCAACCGCTTAATAGCAACGCATTCCGGTCGGTCCAACATCCCGGACAAGCTCAGTCGCACCATTCTGACCCCTTACGAGTGGTCTCTCAATTTTCAAGTAGGAACGCATATTCGCACGGTGGGGAACTCCTTCATGCGATCTTTTCCTCCCTCAAACACCAAGTCGACAGTTTTTTGCCTGATACCCTCCAGGAGGTTCTCCAAGAGACGCTCTGGTGCATGCTTGGCCACCCGGTCTTCTGTATGCTTATCCCCCCTTGCCTCTGATGCTCCAAGTTCTTCAGAAAGCCTCTCGGTGGGTTGCAGAATGATTCTCATTGCTGCTTTGGCCTCGACAGATCTGGTTCCCCTTTCTAAGGTCTCACTCGGTGAATCCTCCTTGGATTCTAGATCCCATTCCGGATCTGATATCCCACCCATCCTGCATATCTCCTCCGAACCTGGACAACCTGAAGCTGACCGCTTGGCTGCTCCAGTTCCACTCTTGATCAGGACTCCCGGTATTTCGTCCCCTGTTAAGGCTATCCTGGTGGCAGCTCATAAACCGTCCACTAGGAAAGTCTACCGCAGCAAGTGGAAGCGGTTTCTTTGTGGCGGAGCGCAAGGCCTGAATCCCTTCACGTTCCTCTCCTTTAGTGCTTGACTTTCTAACCTCTTTTAACTATGGTGCCAGCAGTTCCACAGTCAAAGTACAACTGGCGGCAATTTCTCATTATCACATTGGTCATGACTCTAGTCCACTTATGTCAGCCAAGTTGTGTAAAATTTTCCTTAAAGGTACTTTCCTTCTCAGGCCCCTGTAAACAAGCGGTTCCTCCTTGGGACCTCTCCTTAGTTCTCAGGCCTTGACCACCCCTTCGAACCAGCTGCTGTGGATCTCAAATTCTTGTCTTCAAGACAGCCTTTTTAGTAGCCATTACATCGCCAAGAGAGTTTCAGAGCTTCAAGCATTATCAGCTAAACCTCCTTACTTGGTATTTCATCCGGACTGTTTACCTCAGGACCAACCCCTTTCTTCCTAAAGTAGCTTCTGAAGCAAACATTAATCAATCCATTAACCTCCCTGTTTTCTTCCTAAATATGAAAACAAAGGTGAATACAAGCTTCACTCCTTAGATGTTCACAGGCAACTTAGATTTTATCTAAACAGAACGCTGGTCATAGGCAATCCGACCAGTTGTTTATTTCCTTGCTAAAAATTTGGGCAAGCCAATTTCTAAAGTTTCTCTTCTGGATTTCACAGTGTATCTTATTGGCTTATCAAGCTTCAGGAAGGCCCACCGGAGGGTGTACATCATTCAACCCGGTCAGTATCTACCTCGCAGCCTTTAAGGCTAGGATTCCTCTAGATGATATTTGTGCAGCAGCCACGGGCTTCATCTCATACTTTTATTTCCCACTATAAGTTGGATCTTGCATCTAGGGTAGAGCATCTTTGGCTCAGGTGCTCGAATATCCTTCCATGATGGCCCAAGATTCAGGTAGCTGGGGACTCTGTCCCACAGGTTGCAGACAAATGAATCTCCTTTCAGATTTGGGTTATGTACTCACCATAACGTTCCATCTGAGTAGGTGTATTCATTTGTCTGCAACCATCCCGCCCTCCTATCCCCCTGGCCTTTCAGTTTCCTGCATATTATGTGTTACCCTTTTCATGGTGTTCTTACTGTTGGCAAACTCGATCTGAGGTCATGAGGGTAGAGCAGGGCATTATGGGTGAGGGAGGAGCGGAGAGCTTGGATCCATAGTTGGTAAACCATGCTGGTTCGGATCCGATATCGGATCCATAACCACAGGTTGCAGACAAATGAATACACCTACTCAGATGGAACGTTATGGTGAGTACATAACTTCTAATTTCAAGAGCATGGGGGCTATTCAACCGGTACCAGAAGAGGAAAAGGGACAAGGTTTCTATTCCATACTATTCCTGGAGCCCAGAAAAGACAAATCATGGCGTCCAGTTCTGGACCTGTCTACTGTAACAACCTTTCTGGACATTCCAAACATCAAAATGCTGACTGTACACCAGTTACTTCCTATGCTAGCAAATATGCCTGGTTGGCAACACTAGATTTAAAAGAAGCTTACCTGCATATCCCAATCAGGGAATCTTGCAGAAGATAACTACGCTTCAAAGCTGGCTACTTGCATTATCAGTTCTCTGCACTGTCCTTTGGCTTGTCTACTGTGCCCAGGGTCTTTACAAAGTGCCTGGCTCCAGTAATTGCATTTTGCAGGCAAAGAAATATTCAAATATATCCATATCTGGACGATTGTCTAATTTAGGCAGAAAACAAAGACACTCTTCTAAACCATCTGGCGTTTGTAAAAAGGGTTCTAACTTGTGTAGGGTAAACTATAAACGAAAAGAAATCACAACTGGTACCCTCTCAAAAAATTACTTTCCTGGGTGCAAGCTTGAATACAACTGCCCAGATGGCTTTCCTTGTGCCAGAGAAGCAAAATCATTTGGTGACTTACTTCAAACAGGTGGCCCAAAAAACCCCGCTTTGCAAGGCAAAAACTGCAAGCCTTGGGGTTCATGGCTCTGCATTCTTCTAATTCCATATGCAAGACTGCATATGAGGAAACTTCAGTGGTACTTAAAAAGTCTATGGAGTCAGCTTTGTCACAGCCTGGAAACAATGATTCCTATCATACTTTGCCTGCAACTAGAGTTCCTATGGTGGGCAGAGGCCTGCCACCAAAACAAGGGACTGCCATTCACACCACCCCCTGCTGCCCAAACCCTAACTAGACATCAGACTATGCTTGGGGCACATCTAGGAAGTGCATTCAGGGCAAATGGAGCCCAAATCAAATGCACCTTCATATCAATCAAAAAGAAATGCTAGCTGTACAGAATGAACCGAAAGCCTTCAAGGACTACCTTCATCCAGGACAATTAATGATAAAGACAGACAACACCACGGTTATGTGGTACATAAACAAGCAGGGGGGGTACACACTCCTACCCCCTTTGCAGACTAGCCATGGCATTGTGGAACATGGCCTTGACCTATCAAGTACAACTACAATCTCAATTCCTGCCAGGAAAGCTGAATACTCTGGCAGACGAACTAAGCAGAAATCTCATGGACCCACACGAATGGAAACTGGAACCTCGGATTTTCAGCATGTTGCCACGCAAATGGAGGAGCCCAGACATAGATCTTTTTGCTTCATCCCAGAACTTTCAGTTGGACAAATTTTGCACAAGAACTCATCACAAAAAAGCCTGGAAAGTGGATGCTCTATTCTTTTGCTGGAAAAATCCTATCAGCCTATGCCTTTCCCCCTCGGCCTCTGCTCTCCAAAGTTCTGCTAAAAGTCAAACAGGATAAACCAAAAATGATTTTGATTGCTCCAGACTGGCCTTGTCAACACTGGTACCCACTCCTGCGCAATGTGTCACACCTTCCACCATGGCACCTGCCTCAGACACCTTACTTACTGTCTCAGCAGAACAACGAAATTCTGCACACTCAGCTGCAAGTTTTGAATCTTGCAGCTTGGCTAATCACCTAAATTCACACTTGGCATCCCTCAGCAAACCTGTGATGGATGTCATTTTGGAGGCAAGAAGGCCTAGTACTAGAAAATCTTATGCTGACAAATGGAAAAGATTCTGTGCCTGGAATCAGTCTCAAGGGTTAAGCACAGCAGTGCCCAACATTCCCCAGATTTTACAATACTTAACTGAGATGCTTCACAAGGGCTTGTCCTTTTCATCCATAAAAATCCATGCCTCAGCCATTTCAGCTCATTACAACACAGAACCTCCCCTGTTCTCTCATCCTCTGCTAAAGCAGTATCTCAGACGGGCCAAAAACATAAGACCACCCAGGCGAGCTCCAACCCCTGCCTGGGACCTCAATTTTGTATTGGAAAAGCTCGCTCTCCCTCCTTTCGAGCCAGATGCTACTGCAAACTTAAAATTTCTCTTTTGGAAAACAGCTTTCCTTTTAGCAGTCACTTCAGCTAGAAGGATTTCAGAATTACAGGCTTTTATGGCAGTGGAGCCTTTCATCATTTTTCATGTGGACAGGATATTTCTCAGAACCAATCCATCCTTCATGCCTTAGGTGGTATCCAGTGTGGCTCTTAATCAGACCATTCATTTGCCAACTTTCTTTCCCAATCCACAGAACAAGAGGGAGTGGATTCTGCATTCGTTGGATTTACACAGCCAACTTAGATTTTACTTAAACAGGACAAAATCTCAAAGAAAATCTGAACAACTGCTGGTGGCATTTGCTGCAGGGGCAGAGGGGAAGGCTATTTCATAGCAGTGAAATGTTAAGTTGTCAATCTCGCCTTCATTCTTGCTGGATGGGTTCGGAGCCGATCCTCGGCTCCGACTCGGCACTTGCTAAGCTCGAGAATCACTTTTACCAGCTCGAGGCAGCCCTATATCCCATGATGCAAGGCGGTAATTACCCCGATCTCGTTTGCCACTTCGCTCATGAGGTCACCTTCTTTACCAGCTCCTGGTAAGTGAACTTTATTTACATTTTCAAGAGATTCAAAACACCATAGTTTTAAAAATTTTTTACTCCCTGTTAAAGTTAGTTGTTCCCGATTCACTTAGACCCTATTCCCGTTAGTTCCTCGACCCCTTTTTATATTTTTTCTGTCAGTCAGGCCTTAGGCCTTCCCATCCATCTTTTCCTGTCAGGATTTTTTTTTTTTTTTTTTTTTGTGTGTATGTGTGTCTGTGCTTACCTTAATTAGAGTAATTAAGGACTGAGTGTGTTAGTGTCCTACTAGGTCATGTCAAAAGACACCAGGGTCTCAGGTTTAGAAGTGTGACTCGTGCTGTCAGAAGATGTCTCTGACAGGCGGTCACACTTCTTGTTTGCCTGGGACCTGCACCTGCAGACTCCTGTGCTATTTGTCATTCTTT
>NW_025058665.1:0-6916 GCF_019279795.1 Protopterus annectens | reverse complement strand
CAAGTTTTGTTTTTAACAAATCCATAGAGACTTCATGCGTTAGGCTGACATTTGTGGGCATGTGTCTCTCTTAACCCTTTGTCTACTAGATAACACTTATTTTACATCACTCTGGTGATTAACCTTCAGTGCTGAGGGTCACCAGCTGGATGCAGGATGGTGAGACTTGGAGCCATCACTGATTCTCACATAGGATAGCTTACAAACAGTGTTAAGAATCTTTGCCCTTATCTACCTTCATCAACAGAAAATGAAAGGTGATTATCATCTATTAGACATGGGCTGTCTCCACCCCCAAGGTTAAAGTGAAAAAAAATCCTCATGGCCTGCCCAGTCACCCAATCCAACTGCCACTTATGGGTCCTGTCTTGACAAAAGTCCACAGCATAAAGACCACCTGTCTCGTCCTAGAACATTATTTTTACCCTCAATTCAAATAAAGACGAGCAAGCAAAGCTTCATAATTTTGCTTGCCAGCTTTCAGGTGCCATGGCTGAATGAATGCAGTGAAGAATGCATTCCTGTACTTATCATCTTTCAGGTGAAACTTTAAACTGAGGTCCCAACTGCTTGAGCTGGTGGTAGCTAAAGTGGATCTTAAAGATCCCATAGCACCAATTATAAACAGTAGATGTAGCTCCCATTGCCCTGGCCCAAAATTTTCCCCCTTGTAGTACAAATACCATCTTAGATCTCCACTGAAAAGAGGTCTCTTGCCTTGTGATATTAACCCAACCAACAAAAGATAAATAAAAATAAACTAACCTATCTGAGTTATTGTCAGGGCTACAACCCCCTACACCAAAGATTGATTGCTCTGTGAGAGTTGATCATGCCTCTCATATCATTCTGACAAGTTTAGGAACTTTAAGATTGTTCAAAGTGATATAAAGGGTTAAATGAATGCTAGGGCTTGAGTGGTGAAACATTTATTGCTTGCATCTTTCCATTAGGGATATAGTTTCCATGCCAGGGGTGAATTTCTAATCACTATCCACTGGTCCATGTTAGACTTGAGCTGGGTTACAGAAGAACTGTGCTTTACATGGAGAGAATCCCATTCCAGACAAGGAATATGAGACAAATATCTGATCCTCAAAAATGGTCTATTTATGTCACAAGCAAGGTTAAAGTTCATATATCAAGTAATTCTGATGCTATTTATTTTACAAATACGAAGAAGGCCTTTCTCAGTGAGATCCAAGGATGTCTTATATACCAGGCATAGATTACCTCACAACATTCTGTAGCGAAGACTGAATTACAGGTATAGAGGTTGAGGTGTCCACACAGGATGCATTGTTTATGCCCTGCTTATCCTTTTTGGCCAAGGCAACCTCAGAGGATATTCCATATTGCAGATGCATGGTCAGATGCATTACCAAAGTGGCGTATTCGGTGACTTGTCTGATGAAGGTGAGATAGTGGAACAATGACTTTCTTGGACCTAGACCATACCCTTGCTAATAAGCTGCACAGCGTAGAATGATTTATTTACTATATTTGCAACATAGTGAGTCGAAAGGCCAGGTTACTGTCATGTTACAGTCTATGTTCAAGGTTACAAGAGAAGTCAGAAGTGTTTTTTAAAAGGGTTTTACTAGCATTTGGCTTCCATGACAAAATGTGCAAATTACCACCATACTCTGTAAGAGTTTGAAGTTATAAGAATAGTAATGTGATTATATGTGGGTGATGGGTAGTAAAGAAAAAAATACTCGAGTGAGTAAGGAAGGGCATAGAGCTTAACCAGAAGAAGTTAATTTGCCTTACTTAGGTAATATAATTGGTGTTGCAATATCAACGGATCACCAAGAATGATAAAATAACAAGTAGACTTATTTCTCCAAATGCCTGTAGCATAGAAACCCAAGTGGCAATAATCCTCACACCCAATCCTTTGCACATTAATCCCATCACCTGCCATGAGCAAATGATTCATAGTTTCATAGATTTTTTTTTACTAGGATAGTGACCACAAGGCCTTTTAAGCCTAGCGATGAATCCAAAATCTCCGACAAGTTCTGATACCTTGATAAGAAGTGTAAGCAGGGGCTTGGGAGATCAAACATTACAACCAACAATCAAAATGTAACTCATTCAAGGCAAACACACACACACACACACACACACACACACACACACACACACACACACACACACACACACAAATAAGAACAATAACGGCTCGCCTACTAAAATTGTTTTACATTAATATGTTGAATATTGAAGAAAAAAAATCTCTCACTAAACTAATTCCTATACTAATATTGCCAGGTCTGCCACTGGGAACCCATTTAGAATGCACCGCTGTCTGAACCTACAGCAGCTCCAGGCTGGTTTGAACTAAAAACATTCTGATACTTTCCCAACTTACACCATTGTCCAAAGGATATTCTACCAACCTAACAACACACGATACCTTATTACTGAAGCCTCAAATCATACTCTCTTCCACTAAACTACTGGCTAGCACTACCAAGTCTAATAACCTGGCGAGGCTTACACCTTGTTTTCTAATACCGCTTGGAAAACATTGTTGGAAACATGTTGCTACATCAGATCCTAACGGTACTTCCTCTCCTTCCCACTCTTTTAAGCAAAGGCTGAAGCAACAATCTTAAAACACACTGGCTTTCATGCCCTTGCTTATTTACCCTGACTAAATTGTCTGCATTCTCTTTTGCCATTTTGTCTATCCTGCCTCCCCTCACCTTTTAACACTACCTACCTTTGGGTAGCTGAAACTGTTTTAAATTTTGGCTGTTGCAAACAGGATGCGAAACAATTGTGAATATATATTGTAAACAACCCATATATTTTACTGGTAGAGTATCTTATCCTTCAAAGTTTTGTATTTTAATTAGCATACTTCTCTTTAGCTAAGGTTCTCTAACTATTTTTAACTAATGTATTTCTTTATATTTGTGTAAATAATTCTTTGAATATGCTTCATTATATAGTATGACTGTAAATCTACTGTTCTCTCATTTATTTCTTTTTTGTCTCAATTTTTACTTTTTTTTCTCTTATAATTGTGCATTATAAACTTTTAAATGTTATTGTGGAGCTTTTCTCCCTCGGCCTCTGCTGAAATGGAAATATATCCAGTTGGATCTGGTAATCGGTTAATAAATGTAAAATAAAAAAATAAATAAATAAAATAAAATAAATGTTGCTTACTTCCAGCAAGTCTTAGCAACATATAACCTCAGAAAGCAAAATCCCCTGCAAAGAAATAACTGATAGAATAGCTGTTATACACTCAATGAAAAACAGTCTTGTAAATAAAATAGCTTTATAGTTCCAGTAACTTCAATATTTAGTAAACATAACTAATACTTCTTTTTAAGTTGTACATGCTAGATAATGATCTTTGACAGAAATACAGAAACTTTAATATCCTATGCGTGGCTTTGAATCCATTATATTAAATAGGTATTTATGGATGTATATTAACCACACAACACAAATGTTAAATTCAGCAAATTATTTAAAACTGAAGATTGTAATCATTTTAATAAAAATAAAAGTGTAACTTGGGCAATTGGACGGGGACAGAAAATTCATCCCTGGTTTGGCTCTTATGTCTCTAGTGGACATAGGCAATTTGTCAATGGTTCCTCACCCAGGACCCTGCTTGCAAATGTATTTATTTTTATTTATTTATTTGCAATTTGATTACTGGGGAAGTCCACTGGGCTGAATTGACCCATTTTCGATGGAGGCCTGGGGAGAAAAGTTCCAAGATGCATTATACAATTTAGATACAAATGATAGTTAATATTAAAGATCTTATGTAGAATAATAGAGGAAGGCCTAAGATAAGGTTTATGGACGTGGTGAGAGAGGACATGCAGGCGGTTGGTGTGACAGAGCAAGATGCAGAGGATAGGAAGAAATGGAAAGAGATGATCCACTGTGGCGACCCCTAACGGGAAAAGCCGAAAGAGAATGATGATGATGATGTAGAATAGTTATGTTTCATCTCCAAGACCCTGGTTACACCTAGCAAGGATAATAGAACTTGTCAGAGATTTGGGTGCATGGCTAGGATTAAAAAGGCCCTTGTGGTCATTCACATAGCAAACACCGATGAACCTCTGAATCTATTGAGATAGAAAATTGTCATCTACCAAAGTATAAGATTGGTAATGGTATGAAAAGGCAAAAAAAAATTGTTCAGATAGCAGCTGCAGTGCATAACAAAGTAAATTACTCAGTAGCATATACAGTAAATAGCAAAGTAAATAACTCTGTAGGATATTAATAACCTCTACGTAAATATGGAAATGTATTATTATTTGATTATTTAATGCACCGAGGTAAGAATTATAGAGTTATTTGCCAGGTGTAGAAACTATAAAACTCCAAATTAAATATGGAGCCCAAATTCTTTGAAAGAGAGATCCAGATAAAACATACATTAATATCTAAATGACATAAAGATTTATAGGCACCTCCTGTACCTTTAGAATAAATAAACTTTGTAAACAGTGAAGCTAAGTGGAATCAGAATACTTGTACCCTTAGATTAAATGGCAATCCAATGACACAGGGGAACTTCCTGAGATTAGGTGGTAATCCACTGGCATATGAGAAATGCCCTTAAATTATATGACAATCCACTGACACATGGGGTCCTTAGATTAGATGGTAATCCATTGAAACAGGGAGTCCTTAGATTAGATGGTAATCCATTGACACAGGGGGTCCTTAGATTAGATGGTAATCCATTGACACAGGGGCTCCTTAGATTAGATGATAATCCATTGACACAGGGGCTCCTTAGATTAGATGGTAATCCATTGACACAGGGGTTCCTTACATTAGATGGTAATCCATTGACACGGGGGGCCCCTTAGATTAGATGGTAATCCACTGACACAGGAGGCCCTTAGATTAGATGGTAATCCATTGACACAGGAGGTCCTTAGATTAGATGGTAATCCATTGACACAAGGGGTATTTAGATTACACAGTAATCCATTGGCGCAGGGCAAATTAATACAATATCAAATGCTAATATCTTTATGTTAAACCTCAAGGGCCTTGGCAAAGAGGTTCTCAATGTCAGTAAACTGAAACAGTCCCCTTCTCCTCTCCCAAACCCCAATCCAACCATTTTTTCAGGTAATGTATTTGTCCAGTAAGCCCAAATGGCAAGGTGCCTCGACAAGGGTAAAGTATGTTCTCAGGATTTTCCCCAACCATAAGCTTTGGCAGTTTTTAAAGTTGTGTGATGCATTCTCCTAAGCTGCAAGGCCTGTTTTGATGAATTCCTTCTGTCTCTCTCCCCCCCTCTTTTCTCTCAATGAACTTGGACAACAGAAGGTCTGGATAAGATGACTTAGGTATTTCACCCAGGTGTTTAAGTAATGTGTTGCAATTTAAACCTACTGGTCAGTAGTGTGTGTTAGATTAGGGATTTCTATTTTAAATAGTTATTAGACATTAGACAGGTTAAAGAATAAAATAAATTGTGTCTCATTTATGCATAAAAGACAGTTAAGCAGAAAGGAAAATAACCTTGCTGACCAAGCATGGAAAGACAGTTTATTAAAAAGGAAAGATAAGTATAAAGTGTGCAGACAGAATGTCCTTTTCTCAAGGAAAGGATTAGCTACAGAATGAAGTGCATTCAAAGCCTGAGACCAAGGTTAAAAAAGTAAATAAGGAAATTTATGAGACTAAACCAATATAATATGCTGTGTTCAGGATAGCAGGGCAGTTAAGGTTAGTAAGTTCGTTCAGCCTGTTACTTCAGAGAAGATGTCTAACACTCGAGCATGAGTACAGAAAACAGGTCATCTAGAGACTATGTCATCTTACGTTTTTCAGGACAATCAGAATATGACGTACAGCAACTTGAATTGTTTATCAGTACTGTTAATGGAGATAGTATTCTGATATTGTGAACATCTAATAAAACCTTATTAAATGAACTACAGTGTTTGGAACATCCATTCTTAAACGTGTACAAGACTTGGTCCAGAGGGGAGAGACTGACACCTATTCAGCAAGAGCTTGGGTAATTAAGACTTCAGTTTCTCAGTCTCATTGCATACAGTGTTTCCAGCAAATTATGGTACAGTACAATATTATCAAATCTTATAATGTGAAAATTCAGTTTCAGAAGTTTGCAGAAGCGGGAGTTGATCATAGCTTAAGCTCTTGACACAAGATTCTGAGCTTTGATTACTGGATATTGTCTAGGCTTAAAATGGTCCATCATGGTCCATCATGGTAGTTAGCCTAGCATTCACCTTTGAACCATTTGGTGTTGTTCAACAGTTTGCATTAACTCACTGACTAGATTCCAGGGGGTTGTTAAATCAGAATTGTTACAAACTGTATCCAACATTTGTCTGAAATTTGTTTAGTAATTCATCTTTATGTTAATATTACACAGCTCCATAATAAAGTTCTGTACTAAAGATATTTTAATATTTTTGATGGGATTGTGCTTTAATGGTGACAATGTTTATTTATTTATTTATTGACATTTCATTACCAGGAAAGTCTAACTGGGTAGAAGCCTATTTTCAGTGGCGGCCAGGGACAAAAGCTCCAAATTATTACAAAACATTTTGAGAACAATAATTCTACAATCTTCAAAAATAAATCAAAAACTTCTGCAGTTTACATAATTATAACAAACTAGACATAATATAAAATATTGGCTAATATCAACATGCTTTATTCACAACAAGCCATGTTATTATGAGTTCTACTGTTGCTTGTTTTGCAGTGACATTTTTAAGTCTGAAAAGCAGCTGATTTCTTTTATCTAAATAGGCTGAAATGTAATAATTCATTCCGAGGCTGAAAAATAAACTGCTTTGTCCATTGCAAAGCTTCAAAACACCACATTGCAAAAGCTTTTTGAATAATGAGGTTAATCATTATCCTGTAT
>NW_025058664.1:0-5553 GCF_019279795.1 Protopterus annectens | reverse complement strand
CTTTTTTTGCACCAAAAAAACAAACAAAAAAAATTTTTTTGAAATGCACAAATTAAAAATTTTTCCTTTTTGAAATACTGTACTTTGCAAAATATGTTTAGAAATGGCTGTACTGTAATACTGCACAAACGAACCCCCTTTTTTTTTTTAAATTAAAATTCAGTTCGTTTTTTTGTATTTTTCCTTATTTTATTTTTCAAACATTTTTAAAAATTTTTTAAACTTGTTTTAATTTTTAAAATTTTAATTTAAAAATTTTTATTTTTAATTTTGGAAGTTTCTGCCCAGTAAAAATAAAGCAAATTGGGAATTAGTTTCTCCTGTTTTTACAGCAGGGATGATCCTTTCCCCCCAACATTAACTGATTGCCTCTTTCTTGATTCTGAATCCCATCTGACACCATGCCGTCCTATGTTGTTATTAAAGGGCGAACAGGTGGGGTAGATGGGTTATATGCTTTATTTTTTAGAAACACATCAGGATGGATAGCAGTAACATAAAATATAAACAAACTGATTAACTGACAGACCATTACATAAATACATGCATGCTTACATCTCAACAGCTCTTCAAAATAGTCTGGCTCAGACATGCTCAGTATTTATCCCAAAACCCCATTGAAAGCTTTTTGGTAAATATACAATGTTAAGTTGTCAATCCCCCTTCATTCTTGCTTGATGGGTTCGAGCCGACCCTTTGGCCCCGACTGTTTTTGCTAAGCTCGAGAGTCACTTTTAAGTAAATTCCCTTTCGGCTTCCCCGCTGGATGAGGGTCCTTTTTAAAGCTCCTGGTAAGTTTTTTAAAAAAATTTATTTTTCCCCCTTTTTTTACCTAAAATTTTTTTTAATTTTTAGTTAGATTAAGTCCCTTTCTGATTTAAAATTTCCCCTCACTTTTACTTTTTAGTCAGGCCTTCTCCCCCCCATCCCCCCTTTTTAGGGGGTGTGTTGTGAGAGGTTAGTTATCTTTTTTTGGGATAACTTTTTTGGGACTGTGTGTGTGTTTTTACAACCATGTCCAAGGAAAAAGGTTTTTTAAGAAGGGGTGGCTGTCAGAAGATGTCTCTGACAGACGGTCACACTTCTTGCTTATACTGCCTGGGACCCTCCACCTGCAGGACTCCTGTGCTTTGTCATTCCTTTAGCCAGAGAGTCCTGCAAAAGGGGAAAAAAACTGATTTTAATACTTAAACCGGAGGGCTCTCCGCCAACCCCCTTTAAAACTTCCCAAATTTTAAAGGCCCCTTTTGTCTAAGCCCCCCGGCCCCCACTCTTTCAGAGTCGAGATTCCCGCTGGAGCCGATCCATAAACCTTTGGGACCTGGCACTCCCCATATTTCAGTCACATTTTCGGCTCCGACCGGCTCCGACCACCATGTGGTTTTGGCCCGACCGGCTCCGGCCCCCTTCCCATGTCTTTTGCCCCCGGGCCGATGCATCCCCTGTCGGTGCCGAAATCTCCACTGCATCCATGGTTTTCGGCTCGATGGTTCCTTGGGGAAAAGGTCCAGGTCCCCTTCCTTGGGAACCCATACTGCTCCCCCCACCCTCCTCTCGAACGGAGCCATCGGAGCCGATCATCTAGGTCATCCAGGCTTTCTGACCATGATTTAGAGAGGGTGGTAAGTAGATTATTAAAATCACAGGCACTGGCCCAGATGCTACATAGACCGACTCAACAGACGACTATTAGTCCACACCCTATTGCAGTTCCTCCTTCGACTCTACCTCAGAGTTTGGAGCTGGAGTCTTCGAATAGTTTCTGCTATGGCTGAGGGACAGATACCACCCTTCTGCTCCTCAGCCTCTACTCTTATCTCCTCTTCGAGACCTTCCTTAGAGGGATTCGTGGTCGGCTTCCTGGTCTCCTCCGAGGGGTGAGTGGCATCGACCCTTGTCCCACCCCACTCTCTTCCCCTTGGAGCCTCAGCCTTGAGCTCGGCACATCTGCCTCGAGCCTTCTTTTCAGTGGGCCCTTTCGGAACAGGTTCTCTCGGACCTCCCTGGGAGGGAGCCTTCGAGGTGATGAAGAGTGTGCTGGCCACTGGACTCAGCCAGCAGTCTGTTCCCTTAGCTCCTCCCTCTGGTGCCTGTCCTGATATCTCTGCCATCTCTCTTGCTCCCGGACCCAGAGATCCTCCGCCAGGTTTCTGGGAAGAACCCCTCTTCCGAGGATTCTCCTGATCAGTCAGGAGATCCTCCGCAAGAGGACTTGTAAGAGGAAACACGTAGACTCCCGAGTCTATCACTTCAGATACTGACTTAGATGAGTCGGAGGGATCCCCAAGATCCCCTCTGAGGATGTCTCCTTTTCAGACATCCTAGAACTCCTTAAACAGAGGGGAAACTGGCCTCCACTAATCCCTCTGAGGATGAGTCGGTATACCTGGAGGCTTGATCTCGCCCTCCACCTCCTGGGTGTCTCCTTCTTATGCAGGTTATTGCTCGGCTGCTCCTGACTCTGTAGAGCCATTTCCTAGGAGGCCTTCTAAATTTATTACTGCCCCGGGGACAAGCAATTCCTCACAAAGGTGTCCCTGCTGATGCCATGGTGGTGGCGGCTGCCACAAGAAGGAACTTGCAGATCCTTCCGCCTGTCCATCCTCCTAATAAGGACTCTAGGACCATGGATAGGTATGGTAAACGGATGTTTTTTTCAGCGACCTTTGCTTCCGCTGAACTATTATGTCACTTCACCAGACTCCAAAGGGAATCCTTAAGGAGCTAGGTGAAGTAGTACAGGATCCCACAGCTGCAGGGGGTCAAGAAAAATTGCTTCCCGCTAGGAACCCTTTTTGCAACTCCTCCATGCGCTGATATCATATGCGCAGATGGGGAGTAGGGCCGCAGGCACAGGTGTGGCTCTTAGCGAAGCCTGGATGCGGCTTTTAATTTTTCAGATCCCTTTAAGGCCTTCACAAACTCTCCCCTTTTATGGGTCAGCTTTGTTTGGCCCTCAAGTGAAGGGAAAAATTGACCAGGTGTGAGCAGGGGCGGCAAGACTCTTTTCGGGGTCCGTTTTCCACCCCCTTCTAGACCTTACCCAAAGGACAGAAGGGTGGCAAAATGTGGTTCCAAAATCCCAAGGAGTCCCCCGGTTTACGTGGTCAGTTTACCCCTAGAGGCAGAGGGGTAACAAAAACGCCGCCTAGAGGCAGAGGGGTCCACAAACCAGGGAACAGAGCCTCTCTCTGACAAGCCCTTTCAGCATCCCTGAGATGTTGCCCGCTGTCCTCCTTGGAGGCAGTCGGGAAGATTACCCCGTACCCAGAAGCCTCATTCCTCACTCAAGACAGATGGGTACAGTCGATCATATCCGAGGGTTACAAAATTCCTTTCGAGGAAAGTCCTTCCCTCAAATTCCCTTCCAGATGTACCCCCCGGTCTAAGGGAAATTGCAGAGTTAGAAAAAATTTCTAAAAAAAATTCAGCCAGTTACAACAGACCATTCAGACCCCGAATTTAAAGGGTTCTTTTGGTCCCCAAAAGCGGAGACTGGAGACCAATTTTGGGATCTCAGCAGACTCAACAAGTCTGTGAGAAAGACAAGATTCAATGGTCACCTTCAAAATTCTGCCCTTCTTAAGAAGGACAACTGGATGTGCTCAATAGATCTTCAGGATGCTTATCACAAAAAAATTCACAGGCCCTTTCTCCCCCGGCTGGGGTCCAGTCATTTTTCAGAGCCCTGCCCTTTGGTCTCACTACAGCCCCCAGAGTGTTCACCAAATGATGGCAGTGGTCAGGCTCACCTGAGACGCAAGGATTCCAGGTGTTTCGATCTAAACTGGCTCCTGTCAGCCACCACCAGGCATCAACTTCCCAGGGATTACACAATAAATCTTTTTTCTCATTTGGGATTTCAATCAACTAAAAACCCTCCTTATTGCCCTGCCAGTCTATTACTTTCATAAAACTTAAACACTGTTCGGATGTCAGCTACCCTACAAAACAAAAAATTTCAGACATTCAAAGTCAGTAGGATCATTCTAGCCACAAGAAAGTACAGGCCAGAATGGTTCTAAAGGTTTGGGCCTCATGGCTGCCCATTACCTTTTTTGGCCCCGCTTCTAATGCCTGCTTCAGTGGATGTTGTTCACTCAGTGGTCTTACCAACAACTTCCAATCGTCACCAGATTTTTGGGTGACACAGATTGCAAGAATCATCTTCTTGGTGGATCACTTCTCCCCGGGTCCCCCAGGGTGGGGGGCCATTATCAGGGGGATGGTTCATGGGAGGGAACCAAAATACCACCTGCACATAAATGTCCTAGAGATGAGAGCAGTGCTTTTAACGTTGCAAGCCCTCAACGACTTTCTTCCCTTTGGGACAATTGCAGTCACACAGACAACATGTCTGTATTTTGGGATATCAACAAACAGGGCGGAACCAAGTCCTACCCCCTTTTGTCGAGAAAGACTTTGGCAATGGGCGATCTCCTCTCATCGGTTTCTGGTAGCCCCAAACCCTGGGAAAACCAACTTTTAGCGGGCAGATTGAGCAGAGCTATTCTCATGCCTCACGAGTGGTCTCTCAACAATCTATAGTGGAGGAGATTTTTCTGAATGGGGCCCCTGTTGCGATCTTTTGCTACTCCCCAAAACAGCAAATGCCCAGACTTCTTTTCTCTCTTCCCACTCCCGGCCATCCCCCCGAGGGCCCCTACCCAGGATTGGCCCCAGGGACTTCTTTTTGCCTTTCCTCCTTTCCACTGATCCCCCTTTTCCCGAAAGCTTGTTTTAGAGCCAAAATGATTCTCATTGCTTTTTTGGCCTCGACAAATTTGGTTCCTTCCCCCATCTCACCTTTTTGGGGCAGCGGGATCTGGACCCAGTGCCAGACTTCTGATTCACCAATCGGGTCAGCTGCACCGGTCTATCCCTTCTCTCAACCTCACAGCATGGTTGCTCCACTTCCTTCCTTAGCCAGGCTTCCTTTGATCTCTAACCGTTAGAGAATCATAGTAGCTTCCTAAAATCCTCTACCAGGAGGATTTATACCAGCAAATGGAAACGTTTATTGGGCAAAAACAAGAATATTGATCCTTTACTGCCCAGTTCAGGGAGTTTTGGATTCTTAGCGAATTTTTCATGCGGCCCCCTTCTTCCACGTCAAAGTTCAATTGGGTGCTATCTCAACTTTCATGTCGGGTTGCAGATCACAAATATGTCCCAAGGCTTTGTAGAGCCTTCTTAAAGGAAATTTTTCTAAGCCTCCAATCAGGATCCTCCTCCTCAATGGGACTAAATTTAGTGCTGACATCCTTGATTCTTCCTCCCCTTGAGCCAGCTGTTTCTGTTCCCTGAAATTTCTTTCTTTGGGAAAAATTTATTCCTGTGCTATTACATCGCCAGGGGGGTGTCTGAACTTCATGCTCTTTGGGTTTGCCCCTATTTGGGCTTCACAAAGACAGAGTATCATTGAGAACTAATCCAAACCCTTTTTTCCTAAGGTCGCCTCAAAAAAGAACTAATTTGAAAAATCCCAAACCCAAAAAAAATTTTATTTTCCCCTTTTTTTCCCTTTGGTTTAAATTTTTTTTTTCCCAAAAA
>NW_025058663.1:0-6075 GCF_019279795.1 Protopterus annectens | reverse complement strand
AAAACTTGCTTTGGAACGGAATCAACTGTAGATAGCTACAATATCTGCCAACTGCCACAACAGAATTATACACTAATGCCAAGGACAGCTTATGATGTCGACACTACTAACAACAGGTGTGGCAGTCGGTCACCTACTACAACAGGTGTGGCAGTTTGGTCACCACACCGACAGTGCAGTTTGGTGCAAGGAAAGGTTAGGAGCAGAGTGGAGTACAGTTGTGCACACTCACCATAAATGTAGATGTCTTCAGTGTCTTCACTGTCATTGCGCACCGTAGGGTGCTCCTGTCGGGCAGGCAGCCCCGGTCAAGCAGGAATCCAAAGTCTGGGTCCGGGCGCCGGCTGTACAAGCTAGGGTACTCCTGACGCCAGTACGCCTCTGGCACATAGCCTCAGCCGACGCCATCTTCTCCAGCCTTGCCCTAGGATGTCAGTCCCCACAATCAAAATTAATCCAACAAGGAAACACAAAATACACCACAAAAACAGAAAGAGAGGGATAGAGGGAGGAATATCGACTGCAACAGTATTAATCAAATCTACTATGGTAGGTGCACACAACCGTACCATGTTCATCGTGGTTTCACCGCTGTGAAACATAACTGTAGGGTGGAATCCCAAAGCAGCAAAAAAGGAGGAGGCTTAGATGGAAGAAGGGGCAAGGCAAGAAGACCCCGCAAACAGCAGAGGCAAAGCCTGCCCTGGTCTTAGAATACAAAGGAGATTGCAGTTGGAAAGTGGGCGCACAGAACCCGCGACAGCTCTGTGACATCCTGGTAGGAACCTCTGAGAAAGTTGTAGAAGTAGCAGCTGCTCTAGTAGAATGACTTCACAGTACCTGGAACCGTTTCCCATGATGAGGTAACAAAAATCTATTCATAAGAACCATTTGGAAATAGTTTGTTTGGAACAGCCCAAGAACTGGCGCAAAAGAAACAAACAATTGGTTAGATTTTCTGAACTCTTTAGTCTTGTCCAAGTAAAATCGTAACTGTCTGTGCACATCCAAGGAATGCAAAATCCTTTCCCCTTTATTTTGAGGATTAGGAAAGAAAGTAGGAAGGTGAATTGTCTGATTTAAAGCCACTTTAAATCACCTTAGGCATGAAAGTAGGATTGGTCCTCAAGGATACTCTGTCCTGTTGGAAAATAAGGTATGGTTCCACAGCCATGAGAGCTTGCAACTCTGAGACCCTTCTGGCAGAAGTCAATGCTAACAAAAGAACAGTTTTCCCAAAGGATAAAAACTTAATATCTGAAGATGCAGCAGGCTCAAAAGGAGGCAAAGTAATTTTTTCTAAAACATAATTAAGATCCCAAGCAGGGACAGGAGGGGTCCTGGGAGGTCTTAAATTTTAGCCCCTCTCAAGAACTGTCTCACCAAAGGATGAGAAAAACAGGAGGATCAGATTGAAATGAGCAGAAATAGCAGAAGCATGAATCTTAATGGAAGAAAAGGAAAGCCCTTTTAGAAAAAGTTCAAAGGTAAAGCAAAATAGAAGAGAGATCAGGCACCAGGATCAAGCCTGGTCCTGCATCCAAATACAAAACCTCTTCCATTTAGAGGCATAGGATTTCCTAGTGCTAGGCCTTAGCTTCCAAAAGAACATCCAAAACTTGTTTGGGAAGACTAGAAGAAATCAAATTCCTTTGAAGAGCCAAGCTGCCAGGCAAAGGGTCTTGAGATTAGAATGTAGTAACTGACCCTGATGCTGGGACAGAAGAAAGGGTTCAGAGGGAGAATCCAAGGAGGCCCAAGAACAGGTGCTTTAAAGTTGGATACCAAAACTGTCAAGGCCAATTTGGAGCAATCAAGATGAGGAACTTGGGCTTGTCCTGTTTTATCTTCAGTAATACCCGAGGTAGTAGAGGAAGAGGAGGGAAGGCATATCCTGAAAGGCTTCTCCAGCTGAAGGACAGGGCATCCACTTTCCAAGCGGTTTTGTGGAAGGACCTGGTGCAAAAGCGAGGCAGCTGATGATTGAGATGGGATGCAAACAGATCTATCTGGGGACATCCCCAAACTGCAGTAATCCTGTTGAATAAGTTGGTGTCTAGCATCCATTCGTGAGGATCTGAAACGTTTCTGCTCAGGCTGTCTGCTAAGAGATTCTGTTCCCCTGGAATGAATTGAGCCTGGAGACGTAGATTCAAATTTAGAGCTGTGTCCCATAAAGCCATAGCTAGTCTGCAAAGGGGGTATATGAATGAGAACCCCCCTGCTTGTTGATGTACCACATGACCGTGGTGTTGTCTGTACGAATTAGCAGAGGCCCTGGTTGCAAAAGGTTCTTGAAGGCTAGAAGAGCATTTTGAACTGCCAACATTTCCTTCAGATTGATGTGCCAGTGAAGATGGTCCTTTGTCCAGGTTCCCTGCTGGCAATTGTCTAGAAAGTGTGCTCCCCAAGCATAATCCGAGGCGTCCGTGGTTATGATTTGAGAAGGCTGAGGAGACAAAAGGTTTCCTTCGTTTAAAGCACACACCCTGGACCACCAGAGGAACTCCTTCTGGAGGCAGGGGATCAGAGGAATCAGAATGTCCAGATCGTGGTAATGCTGTGACCATACACTTTTCAGATACCATTGAAGCTTTCTCATATGAAGCCTTGCATTTGGAATCAACAGAATGCAGGAAGCCATGTAGCCCAGAGCCTGCAGGAATTTCCTTGCAGTGAGCTGAGATAGAGTTGCCAAGGTGTTGAAAATTGAAGCCAGCTGTATTTGTTTTTCTGGAGTGAGGAAGGCCCTTTGTAAGGTTGTATTTAAGAGGGCTCCCAAGAATACCATTTGTTGAGAAGGGATCAAATGTGACTTTTTTGTGTTCACTGAGAATCCCAGTAGGAGGAGAAGACGTTGAACAAATTTCCCGATGTTGAAGTAGAAGATCTTTGCTGTCTACCTGAATAAGGCAATCGTCCAAATAGGGGTAAATCTGAAACCCCTGAAGTCTGCAATAAGCCACTACTGGTGCCAGGCTCTTGTTAAAGACTCTGCAGTAGATAAACCAAAGGGCAGTACAGAGAATTGAAAGTGCCCCGAACCTGCCTTGAACTGAGGAATTTCGTGCGTTCCTGCCTGATGGGAATGTGTAAATAGGCTTCCTTTAAGTCCAATGTCACCATCCAGGCGTCCTGAGAGAGCATTGGAATTAGTTGCTGCAGAGTAAGCATCTTGAATTTTGGAATTTCCAAAAGGTGTTTAACACAGAAAGGTCCAGAATAGGTCTCCATGAGTTTGTTTTTTTGGGAACCAGAAACAGTCTTGAATAAAACCTTTTCCCATCTCTGAGAGTGGAACAGGCTCTATGGCTCTCATGGCCAGAAGAGCATCCACTTGATTTAAGGCCTCTGACCATTGATGTTTTGGCAGATCTGGCCAACCGTAAAGCCCTTGGCAAAGTTGAAAGTGGAATTTGAAACCCTTTTTAAAATCACGTCCAATACCCATCTGTCCTGGGTAATATGAGTCCAATTTCTGTAAAAAAAGAGACAGTTTTCCTCCGAGAGGGGCATCCAGGTGAAGGGGTCCTGAGGCCCAACCGAGAGAGTCATTGAGCTTGCTTTCTTTGAGATTGGGATCTGTCTTCTCCCTTCTAGGTGAAGAAGCAGTCCATTGTCTAGATCCGCAAGAGGCCTGGCCTTGACCACGACCTCTGGAGCGCCTATATCTTCCCCTTTGAGGCCTGTCGGGCGTGGGAAAGGACCAATTTTGGAGGGCCAATTCCTGGAAAATCTAGGAGGCTGAACTTGCAAGAAATCTTTACAGTCTGCATAGATTTTGCCTTTTCTTCCATCTTTTAATAACCTCCTCAGCCTTAGATCCAAAAGAACATCATGTTGAACGGGGGCATCTAATAACTTAGCCTTAACCTGTTCAGGTAAACTTTGTTCACGGCCAGGCATGTCTCCTGATAACAGTACCAGAGGCTGCAGCCCTGCAAGAAGCATCCAAAGCATCAAAACCACAATGCAAACTATGTTTGTGCACTTGTTCAGTTGCATGAAATACATCCTGAAGTTCCTTATCCTCTGCACATGCAGGAAGGGAAGCAAGCTTTTGCTTTAAAACAGACAAAAGAAATTGCTGATATTTAAACATATGAAACTGGCAATTTAAAGCCCTTACAGACAGGGTAGCAGAAGTATATACCTTTTTCCCCACCTGTCTAAAGCACGAGAATCCTTCTCAGAGGGAATAGGATTTTTAGAAGTAGCAACCTTAGCAGCCTTAGAGCCCTGAGAAATAGTTTCAGGATCCGCAGAAGGGTTCTTAAATAAGAATAAATGAGAGTCAGGAACCCTATAAAATCTATCAGGCTTAGAAGGAGCAGGAGGCATGGAATCAGGATTCAAATTAGCCTCAGAAAAAGCATCATCCACAATGCCCAAGAACAGGAGGGATAGCTAAAGGCCTTTGTTGAGGAACAAGAAAAAATTCTCTAAGCCTCTTTTTCGAAGCAGTATACTCCTGACCTTCCCAATGAAAATGTTCCCTCATCTCATGCAAGGTTTCCCCAAAAGAAAATCTTCAGGCGGGGAGGCAGAGGGCAAGGAGTCCTCAGCATCCGAATCCTCATAAGGAGGAAAAGAATAGTCCTGATCAGAGGAAGAAACAGAAGATACAGAAGCCTGGTCAGAGGAATCCAGAGGAACATCCTGTCGAGGCCTTTTCTCAGGGGAGGTGAGAACCCTAATCATTGTAAGCAAATCTTCAGCCATCCTTTTAAAAATTGCTTCTGTGTCTTGGGAGTGATTCAGAAGAAGCTTGAGCAGGAACTTTAGACTTAACAGGAGTCTTTGTCTTTGCCTTTGAAATAGTGATGTGAGTAGGCCTGAAAACCCCCCTGAAAGCCGGTACCTGCACAGCGGGTCCGGCCCCATCTGAAGGTGCGACGTCAAGGTCCAGCAGCAGGTAAAATAGTAGGCCGTGATGGCACCCCATGGGAGTCCGTATCGGCCAGCGGTTCAGAAGTGGCGGACAGGGGCTGCAAAAGCCTCACTGACGACAGCCGAACCGGACGCTGGCTCCAGCTGCAACGAGTCCTGTTTGGACCTCGGGGGCCTGTCTTTGTCTTTGCGCTTCTTTTGAATTCCGGTAGTGTCCGACATTCTATAATTGAAGCGTCTGCCAAAATAATTTAAAGCCCAATCGTACCTGCTTGATAGTACGAGATTGAACCTGGCACAGAACCGACAACAAGAAAGTCGTGGTCAGGGCCTAAGCAAGGTAGACAGTAAGAGTGGAAATCTTTATGAGGTATTTGTTTCCACACGTTATACAATTATTAACTTTTTCTGACATCGGAGGAACAAGAAAAGATTCCCAACGGGTACTTAGCTTTGAGAAGAGAAGTAAGAACTTGGACCGACAACAACAAAAAACGCTGAAAAAACGCCAACCAACGACTTGCGAGCTGCTTTCCACCGCACGGCAAGAAAGACTGGAGAAGATGGCGCCGGCTGAGGGCTATGTACCGCTGCTGGGCGCCAGGGTACTAGTTTGTACAGCCGACGCCGGACCCAGACTTTGGGATTCTGGCCGACCTCGGGCTGCCTGCCGGCAGGAGCACCCCCCTACAGTTATGACTGCAACAGTGAAACACGATGAACATCAGTGAAAGCAGGTGACAGATATAAAACCAGGAGGAAGAGTGGATGAGTACAGGCAGCGGCATGAAGTGGCAACAGCAAAACAATTTTCCTGGTCAGATGGATGGGATTTCAAAAGGTGATATGAATAGCACTCTTTATACCATTATCTACAGCAGTCTGGTCTCAGCAATGCTGTGCTTGTACAACAGTCCAGCATTTTAAAGCCATGGAGCTTCAGGCAAAATGGAACTGTCCAACTGGTGGCAAAGTTGTCAATCCATCCTTTTCAACTAGCAACTAGGAGTCAAATGCTCCTGCCTCCAGTTCACAAGGAGCAAACAGAAACAGTAATACCAAGCAGGGCAAGCAAAAACCCGTCCATCATGGTGGAAAAGTGCTAAAGTTCACAGGTAGTACTACTTGGATCTGGGGCCTATAAAGCCCGCCAAAGGTACCCTGTTCCACCAAAATTTTTTGTCC
>NW_025058662.1:0-6436 GCF_019279795.1 Protopterus annectens | reverse complement strand
AAATGCATATTTAGACAGAGATTTGAGAAATATCTAATGTTTTTTTTTATTTGCACATTCCCGTGACATGCTTGGTACTACTGTGGATTGCTGTACCCTCTGCCTCAGCCTGCAGCATGTTCACATGAACATAAGGCCACGTGACATTGGTATAACACAACTTTACTTGGCTAGATTAGGACTTTGCCTCTCTACATAATTATGGGGTTGTGTTACCTAACATCTTCACAGAAGGATGGCAGGCACGCATAGTCATTGTTGCGTTGCTTGACTTATAATTACATCAAATGTCTTTTGTGTATGGCAGTGGATACAAACCAAGGGATCAAGTCATAGAAAAGACAGCTTCGGTCATGAGGAAAATCACATTCTCATGGCAGCCCTTAGGACATACGAGAAATATCTGCTTGGTAAAGGGGGCCCCAACAAGAGGAGAGGAGCAGACAAAAGTCTGGAATCAAGTTGTGCTGGATATTAATGTAGCTGGTGGCAGAAATTGCACAGTCACAGTCCAAGAAGAGTGCAAGTGATATAGTAGGACATGTCAAAAGCAAGGCAAGGCAGAATGCGATTGAGCATGCCGGTACTTGTGGGGGGGGGGGGGGTTTCCAACAATTATCCCATTAACACCAGATGAGGAATATCTCCTCTACATCTTTGGGGGTGGCTATGACAAAGAATATGATGGCACTGGAATAATCAGAAGTTGTGTGGCTATTACCAAAGTCTGCAGCAACACATGTCTGCTCAGGAAGATTGGTTTATAAACAGTGTGATGGGTCACTACCCTTGGCCAGCAATCAAGGAGACTAAGTCCTCACCACTGACTCCAGTGAGGGATGTTCATTAACAGCAAAGACGGACTCACACAATATTTTCAGATGTAGCTCCCTGTATCAAGCACAATTTATAGAACACAGAGAATACACTCCAAATCTGGGGCTGGACTCTCTTTCTCTCCAGGCCCACACAAAACTCCAAACTAACCACTTTGGAGCTCTGAGACTCTGTTCCAGTAGCTGACACACACACTTGGGTATTTGATTTTTGCATAGGTTCATATATTCATAGGTTGGTACTAGGCTATCGGCCCTAGGGCCTATACAAGCCTAGTCATAACAATTCCCTGGCTATTTCTTCCCACACTATTTACTTCCCTGGACCCCTGTCTAGCAGGGCAACTGACATGATCACCAGGGTGAATTTCCTTTCTCCCATCCAATCATCAAGGTTCCTTTTGAAGAAGGCCAAGGAGGCACTCTGCTTGACATGTATGGGTAGTCTATTCCAGAGTCTGGGGAGTCTCTGGGTCAGGAACCTATCTCTCCAACATGTTTTGTTTATTGTGATGGTAAGATTTAGATCCCTGGAGCGTGTGGATCTGAGGGATTGGGATTTATTTAAGTGTAGCATGTCCAACAGCTCTGGGTTTGACATGGCCTTGTAAGTTAAGCAGAGATTGACTCGGAGTAGACGATATGCGACAGAGTATAGCTGAAGTTTTTTAAGGCAGTCAGCATAGGGCTTTTTCTTTAGGCCTGTGATTCTTTTAGTGAGGTATTTCTGCAGCCTTTCCAGTTGTTGCAGATGTTTTGAGAGGTACATACCAAATGGGGTGTTGTATTCTATAATGGGTCTAATGAAGGATGAGTACAGTGGGACAATGACCTCCTTTTTTCTGGATGAAAAGCCCTTAGTGATGAGGTGTGCCACATAGAAGGATTTCCTGACTGTTGTGGTGATGTGGTTATTGAAGGTGAGACCACTGTCCACCTGTGTCCCTAAGTCTCTTATCACACTTTCAGTGTTTAGTGTACTGCCACCTATGTGGTAATTCACGGTACATGTTTTTTCCCAAAGGGAATAACTATACATTTCTTGGCATTGAGCTTGAGCCCATGGCTCTGGCACCAAGCATCTGTTTCTGTAAGGCCCTTTTGTAGAGTATCCACATCATTTGGGGATTCAATAATGGCTCCCAGTTTGCAGTCATCTGCGAATTTTGTTAGCCAGAGTCCCTTAGTGTTGGCCTGTACTTCAGAGAAGTAGATGCCAAACAAGAGTGGTCCCAGGACTGAGCCCTGAGGTACTCCACTTGTCACTTGTCTGGAGCTGGATTTGGAGTCAGCTACATTTACAGTGTGGGTTCTGTCAGTAAGCCAGTTGACAACCCTTCAAGTGACGTAGGGATTAATGCCCAGCTTAGTAAGTTTATCTATGATTCCAGAGTGGGGGATGATGTCAAAGGCCTTGATGAGGTCCAGATAGGATGTGTGGAGTGCCTTACCCTCATCTACAGCTCCAGAGACTGATTCAAAGACGCCAATCAGGTTCAGGAGACAAGATCAGCCCTTCACGAACCCAAACTGGGTGGGGTCCAGTGTTTGAAGGTTGCCAATATTTTTGTTTATAAGTTCCATGATAATACATTCCATGGCCTTGCAGATCCAGCTTGTCAGACTGATGGGGTGGCAGTTCCCAGGATCCAAGGTGAATCCCCCCTTGTGGAGTGGGATAACTGTAGCTGTGCGCCACTCAGTGGTCACGAAGCCTGAGGTGAGGGTATGAATAAACATGACACTTAGGTGAGGTGCCAGTTCATTTTGTAGTTCATGTAGTACACAGCCCGGGATGTCATCTGGTCCCATGGATGCTGTATTATTAGCTTTGGAGAGTGTGTTTTTTACCTGTGTGGCTGTTATTACCGGAATTTGGCAATCTTCTGGTATTGAGATGGGCTGTTTAGGGGGTGAGAGGGGGGGTGAAGTTGGCACTGAATCGATCTGCCAGGATATTGGCAATATCCTTGGGATCAGTATATTTAATGCCATTCTGTTGTAGCTCAGAGCAGATCTGAGCATTGCCATTTAGATTCTTGACATAGTTATAGAATGCCTTGTGGTTGTCTTTGGAATCTTTGGCAATTTTATTTTCGTAACTAGCTTTGGAGGATTTTATGAAGGATCTCAGCTTCTTACTGATGCTGGTAAGGGAATTTTTTGCATCGTGGGATTTTCCTCTTTTCTGCATCAGTTTCTTCCTTTTGTTGTAAAGTTTATTTATGACAGCTGACCACTAGACTGGCTTCCTTTTTTTGGAGGAGAGCATCTTGGTTCTATTTGGGATGGCACGATTCATGCATGAGTGGATGCGCTCATACAGTGCCTTAGTGTAGGACTCAGCAGTCGAACTTTCAGTTCCCGTCTGCATGGGTGTCATGAAGTTTGTCACTTCTGACTTGAGTAGCATGAAGTTGGCTTTGGAGAATTTTTTTATGGAGTTTTCCTTACGGGGGGGGGGGGGTGGGATGTGGATGTTAAGGGTGATTAGCTTATGGTCTGACCTGACCAATGAGGGGGTGACCATAGGTGTGGAGCATCGATTTCCCATATTGGTAATTACCAGGTCTAGGATATTGGAACCCCTGGTGGGGATATGGATTAGTTGATCCAGGGCACTGGAATTTATGAATTCCAAGAACCGTTGGGCAAAGGTGTTGGTACCCAAGTAGTTTTCCCAGTTAATGGCAGGGTAGTTGAAATCACCCAGTATTAGGATGTTTGGTTGTATCTTAATATTTTCCAGTATGTTTAGAAAGGTGTAGTGAGAATCGTGGGGGATCAGTAACATGCTACAATTTGGATTGTAGTCTTACCTAGTGTTAGTTGCACCTGGAGAATTTCAGACGCATTGTGTTGGGCAACTTGCCTGGTGGTGTGAATATCATTGGTGAATATGGACACTCCTCTACCTTTAGTGTTTCAGTCCTGGTTTGGTGGCCAAAAAGTGTGTTAAGAGTTGTAGCCTGGTATTGCAGGGGTGTTCTCTGGAGCCTTGAACCAGGTCTCAGTTATTGCACAGATATTGATGTTCTCCATTTTTACGAGTGCCTCAAGAGTGTGCATTTTGAGGTTTAGACTTCTAGCATTGAGTAGTATTACCTTCAGATTTTGCATGCTTGTACCTGTTATGGTGGTGGTTTTGTCCTTTGAACTTTGCCTAAAAAGGGCACTATAGGGGTTGCAAGAGCCTTAGCCAGTAACCTGAATCACAGGGGTGACAGGTGCAGACCATCTCTGGCAAGCATCATGATCATATCGATCATGCCGTCCCAGGCAGACAGATACTGGATCACTGAATGACAGAGCTTAGCCAATTGTTGAAAGTCAATCATTTTGCCTTATATTGTGGTATCCCATTCATGAGCAGGATGCTACTTAAGACTAGGAGTCTTCCAACCTGGGCCACATAGTCTGAGAATCATCCATGTCTCTTTTCATAGCATTCAGGGGTACATCTCAAATCATTCACTCCAGCATGGATAATTACAGAGTCATATTTGTACTTGCTGTGGGTGACTTGAGTGCATGTAATGGTGGATCCTGGCACCCAAGACTGGCAGCTGATTTGTTTTCATTCAGCTGGTGGTGGGACATTAGTGTGCCTGACTATAGAGTCACCTATGGCCTTCAAAGTGTTAGATGCGTTGTCTACATGTAAAGGGCTGTGGTAGATTATCACTGGTGTTGTGAAACTATGTGACACTTTAGTTGATTAGTGTTTTGTTTGCATTTCTTCGGAGGTCCTTGTTGCTTGAGCAGGTTACGGTTAAAGGCCTCCATGCACTTACACCTGATAAAAGCTTCCGCAAGAATTTTGCTATCATGCCACTTTCTGCCCAGACTCTGAGGTAATTACAGTTGCATCAGTCTAGCACTAAGGATTTTTTACAAAATTTTAACTTCCTTTTTGTAAAAATTAATACTAATACAAATGGTAGGGTGGGACTTAGAAAGCAGCAAGGCTTTCAGGAGCTGCCACAGTGTCACTAAAACAAACAGAGTACTCTCAAGATGTGTAAAAAAGTATTCTCTAAAAGGACCAGCCACAATGCAAGGTATTAAAATATTTAATGACAAAAACAGAAAGCTTAGGGATACTGAATACAATAAACACTGAGTTTATTATAGATAAAAAACTATATTACAAGTTGGACAGATTTATCACAGATGCAGAAAACAATACTAAACTATACCAAATGTACGGCACGGCTAAAAATTACTGTTCCTGATTGAGTTAATTTAGCAAAGGCAAACTTGATGTGCACTGAGTGTCTTACCACAGCAAAATAGATAATGTCTCTCATTTAGGTTATTGAATCATGTGAGATATATATCCTGTCAGAAATCTTTCTGGTTCCAAAGTGCTGTTTGTGGAGTTTCCAAAAGAAAGCGGATGCTGGTTACAGGATGATATTACCTCTAATACGACTCAAGGTAGAATACATACAAGGCTTTGCTAAGATCTTTGGCGGGATTTGAAAGTTGCAGCAGAATTTCAAACTTTCCATCCTTCAGGGTTCTCTGATAAACATACACGTTTGATCGGCTACAACAAAACATCCTAATATACATGCATGCATTTTTTTCTGTCCAGCAGGTCCTACTGTTTATGCATTTTTAACAAAAGTAACTTTACAGGTATATTTTAACTCAAACATCTGTATAAATCAGTGTGATAAAAACATTCTTTACAAAGCTCCAGCTAGCTATGCTGGCATATGCACACATGTACTACGTAACTCTCCCCGGCACAGATGGTACTACCTCATAACATCACATCTCTCTCCACCTTTGAAAACTCGAGCTAGTTTTTCAAGTGACACTGAAAGAACATTGCTTGAGAGAACACATTAACCTATATCCTGTCATGAGAGACTATCTGCATTGGCATTGCTGACCCCACTATGCTGCTGCACTGTCATGTCATATGCCTGCAACCCTAGACTCCACCTTAGTAACTTGGCATTTTGCTGGCTAGCATGATGTAGCCATATTAAGGGATTGTGGTCTGTAACCACAGTGAATTTCCTTCCATACAGATAAAGCTGATGTTTCTGCAGTGCCCATGGTATGGCTTGACATTCTTTCTCTAAAGCTGTATAGCACTCCTCCCTGGGTTGCAGTTTATGGCTGAGATATACAACTGGGTGCACGTCTCCCTCTGATGAAGCCTGGATGGGTACAGCCCCCATCCCATAGTTTGAAGCATCCATCTGCACAACAACTTATTTGCTTTAATCTGGACTAACTAACACAGGGTGTCCTCCCAAAGCCCCTTTAAGCTTTTGGAATACTTGCTCACAAGCTGAGAGCCATACTGCCTTCTCTGGCCTGTTTTTCTCTTCTGGTCTGTGAGTGGGCAGCTATTGTACTATAATTGGGAACAAACTTTCTACAGACCTCTGCCAAACCCACCTGACACTTAGTGGACTTAATGGTCAATCCTCCCCTTTGCAGTCTACTTCCTCCCTATCATAGAAAGGCTTCATCATGTTAACATGGTACACTTTGTGCCATTGCCTCCCACTTAGCAGGTTTACCATGTAATTAACATCACTGACCTTCCTAACCACTTTGAAGTGTCCCTCCCAAGC
>NW_025058661.1:0-6011 GCF_019279795.1 Protopterus annectens | reverse complement strand
ATGAGAAAGCAGCTATTTTTTTTGCTGCCTGAATAATGAATATGAGCAGAGAACCTTAGAACTTGTGAATTCAGATGCTTTGCAAACAGATCCACTTTCTGCAAGCCCTATAGATGCAACTTTATAGAAGAGTTAGTAAACTGTCTGCTGGGAAAGCTGTGCATATATCCTCCTCTCCAGGAAGGTAGACTTCTCAGAAGGACAAGATATGCTGGTTTCCCACTGATGTATAAACAATGCTTCCTCCAAAGGTATAAGTCCTTGGGCCTCCTAATTGCTGATGTACCATTTCATTGTATTGTCTACAATGATCTAGAGAAATATGGTTAAGAACTGTCCTGAAATAACAACAGAGCTTTTCAAAGTGAGGTCATCTGTTTTATGTTAATGTGAAGGGATTTTTTTTCCTGTGGAGAGCAGTATTCCTATATTGAAAGACTGTTGAAGTCTGCTCTAGATTAATTACCTAATTAATCTTTTAGACACTGAAGAGGAGCTTGAGAAAAATATGGTATTGGAACTATGCTCTCAAGAGAACCTGAAGCATGAGTTTTAAATGGCAGTTTTGCATAAGCAGCTATCAGAATGCGGGCCGCCATGTGCCCCAGAGCTCTGAAGTACTGTCCTGTTGTGACTGCTGTTGATGGAATGATTTTCAACATGAACAACTTGATCAAAATCCTCTTGGGTCAGAATAATAAGTCATTTGAACAGAGTGATGTAACACCATTGTTTTGCCAAGCCAACCTTTCATAATAAATTGTAAAAATGAACAAGATGTGCCTTTGGTAGATATGTGCTCCCAGACACCAAAAAATGCAATAAATGTCAACCAAAAATGATGTAGAGTCAGGAGCACAGCAGATCAAACACCAAGACCACTAGCTGTATACGAAGACTTTTAATCCACATGAAACACCAAGACCACTAGCTGTATACGAAGACTTTTAATCCACATGAAACATGAAATGCTGCAGCTGATGAGCGCTTTCACTCACAAAATGAGCTTCTTCAGATCAATTGCTGCTACCCATAATACCATTATATACACACACCAATTAAAACCAATTACATCAATTAAATAAATAAACAATTGATAAGATAACATCTCTTAAAATGATTCATATAATGTAGAGATTACATGTTAGATAGTAGCAAGTGATAGTAATATTATTATAACTGATTATTATAAATCTATCAAACAAATATATGAACCATCTAAAATGTGGACTAATTTAAATGTTTAAAAAATTTTAAGAACATATATGAGTAAATATACAAAACTATTAGATGCATGTGTATCTAAAATGTAAAAACAAACAACCACATCCTAGGTATAATACAGTTGACAACAAAGCACAAGCAGACGCAAACATTATAAGAATCAGATATATGGATCATACTATTTATATTTAATATTAATGCTCCTTCTTTCTTGATGGTTTATAGAGGCTCTTTCATTCAAGCCAGATTTATCAGCAGCCTCATGATCCATTTGCTTTGTCTTCTGTGTGTTCTAATGCACCTCAATGTTTAATTTAATTTGTTCCAACACTCTAAACAGGAAAGTATGTTACCTATTCAACCAATGTTTCTAACAATTGCCTTTCCTCATGATATGTATGTTCAGTATTCTGTCCTTGAACTGGCGGTTCGTTTTACCCACATAAAACGCATTGCACATCTGGCAAACTGCCAGGTATACAATGTTCATACTTAGACATGTTGCCTCCACCTCAGTCTTAAACTGTATACCAGAATCAGGATGTATAAACACTGATCCATTGTCAATATATACACACTGATTACACCGACCACATGCCTTAGTGTAACAAAGTTCTGTTCGTCTCTCATCCTTTTTCGAATAGCATAAAAGTCTTCTCAAATTTAGTTTATTCCTGTACAAAAACCTCGGTTCATTCCCTACCAGTTGTTTAATCCCATCATCTGTGCATAGTATTGACCAATGCTTATTAAATATATCTTTCAGATCCCTATTGTCATTGGTATATGGTAATGAAATCTTGACTACATTATTTATTGTTCGTTGATCTTCGCTCCTTTCAGGTCTAGGACCATAGTAGGGTGCTGCTCTATTTGTCCTTAATTCTTGCATATCACTGAGTTGTCTATCAACGTCTTTACCACTATAGCCCCTTTCCATTAATCTTTCTTTTAGATCGTGTATGCCTATTTCAAAACCTGCATCAGTGGCATTCAGCCTGGAGACACGCATGCCTTGTCCTCTTATGATGTTATTAAATATATAATTAGGATGCATACTATGCCTACATAATAAAGTATTATGATGGCATGGTTTCCGATACACTCCAGTGTTCAAAAGGCCATTGTCTAATTTCTCAATAAACAGATCTAGAAAGTCTATTCTCTCAGTTGAGTGACACATAGTGAACACTAAGTAACTAGTCAGACCATTAATCAAAAAGGGAAATAACTGGAGTTGTGGAGGGTGTTGAGTAATTAGGACTCAACAACATAACTGTTACTGGTACAATCCCAAATATAACCCACAAAGGGGAAGTGTTGATTCTAGGTCTAACTCTATGGGAAATACTGTTCATGACAATAAAGAGGATCTTTTTGACATCAATAATGTTTGCATAAATTACCTAATAGTGTATCAGTTAGATAGGTTGTGTTTAACAGATACAATATTATACAACAGACTGGGAAAAACAAATGCATAAAATGAAGTTATAGATAATGGGGCTAAAATAATGTGCTATACAGATGAATCTGTATGGTTGATTAGAGTAAATCAAAATCATGTTTTGGACCAAAGGGTTTTTAAGTAGACATGTAAATATGACAGAGTGGGACAAGATTCCTTTCCAAAACCCCGTGAGGAAAGACAAGGGATAAAACCCCCAAACAGAGGGAGAAAAAAAGGAAAATCAGGGGAAATTTCCCATCCAACATAAAAAAAATGGGGAAAAAGGGGGGGACAATAAATGCAATAAATATATCAGATTTGAGTACTAGGAATGAAAATAAAAAATCATGGTTCTTAATTTGTAATATATCTAGTTATTTTTTAACAAAACCCCGAGATAGTTTTTTGAATAAAGGATTGAATTTCATTCCTAGTGGCTTAACGACAGGGTAGTGACACAGAATGTTTTGCAAATCTGATGCTTAAATTGCCCTTTCAGAGTAATACCACTGACACTGTGAAGGGAAAATTTAACTACATTGGGTTTTTAAAAATTAAAGTAATTATACACCATACATCCCCCATTAGTTGAATCTGAAATTTTTGAAGATGAGCTACATAAATATTTCGGGTAAACCTAATGTTAAGAGAAAGGATAATCTCAATAGGAAGGAAAACAGTTGGATCTGCAGATGAAAAGGCAGTGACAATTAGCCCGGGCAGATAAAGGGGACAGGTTGTAGTTCTAGATACATTATATTATGAGTCAATTGAGGCTTGATGACAAGTTTTATTTAAAATTACTACAGCTATGGTGAGGAATATCACATTGGAAGTAAATCATCTATTTGATATGTTTAATTAGAATTGATAAGATTTGTTTGAGTACCACAGTTTTAAACTTTTTGAAAAATTGAAAAATTTTTTGGGAAAACCCCCGGGGCAACATTTTTCTTTTATTAGAACTGCCCTTTGGGAAAGGAATTAAATTGGAAACAGTTTTTTTTGGTTTGAAAATTTTGGTTAAATTTTAATTTGGCATTTAATCACTTTTACCCTAATGAGTTGGGGGTCATTTTTTAAAAATTCATTGAGAATAAAACCAACCAAAAAGAATTTTTTAAAATTTATTGGGGAAAAGTTTTTTGTTCAATGAGCAGATTTAAACAGCAAGCTTTTATGTACCCATGCAAATAGCTATGCAAACATGTTTTTTTCAAAAAAACAGTGTTATTTGGGTGAAAAAAAATGTGGCATTTTATCTTTTTGATGATGTGTTTATGTTATGGAAAGGGGATATCATGTTGGAGGGTTTCAAAGGGTGATTAATGGTCTGACTAGTTACTTAGGGTTTACTATGTGTCATCAAAGAGAATAGACTTCTAGATCTGTTTTTGAGAAATTGACAAGGGCCTTTTTAACACTGGAGTGTATAAACCATGCCATCATAATTTTATTATGTAGGCATAGTATGCATCTAATTATATATTTAATAACATATAAGAGGACAAGGCATTTTCTCCAGGCTGAATGCCCCGTCAGGTTTTGAAAAATATCTCTAAAGAAGATTAATGGAAACATAGGGTAAAAACTGATAGACAACTCAGTGAATGCAAAATTGGCAAAAGAGCAGCAATATGGTCCTAGACCCGAAAAGAAAAACAATAAATAATTTTAAATTTCATTTCCATATACCAATGACAATAGGGATCTGAAAATATTTAATTGGCAATACTATGCACAGATGATGGGATTAAAAACTGGAAAAAAGGTTTTGTACAGGAATAAACTAAATTTGAGAAGACTTTTTTGCTATTAAAAAGGATGAGCAACAGAACTTTGTTACACTAAGGCATGTTCTGTAATCAGTGTGTATATATTGACAATGGATCAGTGTTTATACATCCTGATTCTGGTATACAGTTTAAGACTGAGGTGGAGGCAACATGTCTAAGTATGAACATTGTATACCTGGCAGTTTGCCAGATGTGCAATGCGTTTTATGTGGAAAAACGAACCCAGTTCAAGGACAGAATCTAACATACATATCAGAGGAAAGGCAATATTAATGCTTAAAAACATGTGGTTGAATTAGGTAGTGAACATACTTTCCTGTTTAGAGTGTTGGAACAAATTAAACTAAACATTAGAGGTGGTGACATTAGGAACCACACAGAAGACAGGGAAAGCAAATGGATCATGAGGCTGAGGGCTGACAAAGGGTCTGGCTTGAATGAAAGAGCCTCTATAAAACCAGCCCTCAAGAAAAGAAGGAGCATTAATATTAAATATAAATAGTATAGATCCATATATCACAATATGATTCTTATAATGTTTGCATCTGCTTGTGTTTTGTTGTCAACTGTATTATACCTAGGATGTGGTTGTTTGTTTTTATATATTTTAGATACACATGCATCTAATAGTTTTGTATATTTATTCATATATGTTCTTTAAATTTTTTAAACATTTAAATTAGTCCACATTATAGATGGTTCATATATTTGTTTGATAGATTTATAATAATCAGTTATAATAATATTACTATCACTTGCTACTATCTAACATGTAATCCCTACATTATATGAATCATTTTAAAAGATGTCATCTTATTAATTGTTTATTTATTTAATTGATGTAATTGGTTTTAATTGGTGTGTGTATATAATGGTATTATGGGTAGCAGCAATTGATCTGAAAAGCTCATTTTGTGAGTGAAAGCATCAGCTGCAGCATTTCATGTTTCATGTATTAAAAATCAGATACAGCTAGTGGTCTTGGTGTTTCATGTGGATTAAAAGTCTTCTACAGCTAGTGGTCTTGGTGTTTGATTCATGTGCTCTGACTCTACATCATTTTTGGTTGACATTTCATAATAAATTGTTTCAAATATTTCAGCACTTCACCTTTTTTCACATATTTCTCTGGATGACTCATTTTATTCACTGCCATTAGTAACTGAAAGATTATCCTCAGAAATTCCAACTCAGGAATGTGCTACTCAAGATATCCACAACAGGTATTAGTTTTCTGGGTTTTGTATTTTACTTTCATAAAAAACTTTTGCTAGCTTAAACATTCTCTGCAATCTTTTCTGAGTCTTGAACTTTCCAAAGATAAACTGAAATGATTTCTTTTTTTTTTTTCAAAACAGGTTTATTGTTTTAACATATAAGAGAAATATCATAACAATTTTATACAAGTAATTAAAAATAGGTATTATTATAATATTCAACAAAACAACTAAAGTATTTACAAAGACATCCACTACAATCAGATCAATTAATTAAACTAAAATACCATGCTATTGAAATTAAAAAATTTTTTAACAAATTTT
>NW_025058660.1:0-6421 GCF_019279795.1 Protopterus annectens | reverse complement strand
TTGTTTTTTTGTTCCAAGTCAGACTGTCCTGATTAACAAATGTTAAATAAAATTGACAGGCATTTGAATTTCAGACTTAAGGTTTCTGAATGTTTAATTTCTTACATATTTGATGGTGCAGTGGCAGTATTGTTGCCTCATAGCTATAGGATTTGTGGTTTGATTCTTGGCTGTGGTGCCTTCTTTGTGTAGTCTGCATCTTATCTTTGTGTTTGTGTGGATTTGCTCTGGTATCCTGCCATTTTACAAAGACGTGTCTACAGTATTTCTCCCTGAGCCTCTGCTGAAAATTGTTTTTGTTCCATCAGAAGTAAAATTGACAGACATTTGAATTTCAGACTTCATAGTCTTCAGAAAATACGTAGTAAAACAACTTTTTATTCTAGCAATAAATATATAGTAACACAACCTTTTATTATAGCAATTTTTTAAGTTTATAAGATGACTATTTGAAATTTTTCCTTATTTTTGGGACTGTAATACCGTTAGTGGCTTTGTCCAGGTTTTTTGTGCTAAGGTTGACAGCTATAGCAAGAACTGAATTCACTGAATATGTTTGAGGGCTGTATTCCCTCATTACTGGGTTTGTGCTAAGAGGTTGACAGCTATGGTGAGAACTGAATTCATTAAATGATAGCCATTTAAGTTTCAGTCTTCCTCTCATTCACAAAACAGCTGATTTGGCGTAGTGGTATGTTGCTCTTGACTGTTTTGCACAGGGACCTTGTCTGTAAAATGTACGGTGGTAACACAGCATTTTCCTTTCACAAAGCAGGTGATTTGGCATAGTGGTATGTTGTTCTGACTCTTTTTTGCACAGGGACTTTGGCAGTAAAATGTATGGTGGTAACACAGCATTTTATCCTAGCAGCTTTCCAAGATTATACAAGCAATGTTTAATGTGTCCCTGGTTTTTGCCCTTTTTGACCCACCCCAATAAATTTTTTTCCAGACTTCTTGTGCTGCGAAGTTGAGATGCAGTTGAGTATTGAGTAGATTTTACAAGCAGCTGAGAGCTGCAGGGGAAGAGAAGTTTAGTGCTAATAGCATAACCGGCTGTATACTTGCTTTTGATGCAGAAGGTTGTTGGTTCTACTCCCATAAGGGGTGAATGCTGCCGTACTGAAAGTTACGATACTAATTATGAGCCTGTTATCAGTTTGCCATCCATTTCCTATTGCAATATTGCTAGCTTATTTTTAATGTAATTTAGGCAATTTATTCCTCAGGGGCATCAGACACTTTATTGTTCGATGAAACCATGAAATATAAAGGTGACTGCTAGCAGCAACCTCTTCATTACAGATTTATTTAACGTGGAATTATTTAGATGACTTTTTTACTACTTCAGAGATTGTGCATATTTACTGATAATGGTGGACTGTAGAATTGTGCATATTTACTGATAATAGTGGACTGTAGAAGCTTGAGTAGACTTTTATGATGGCAATGTTCTGAATTGGACAGTTTTGTTTCATTGTTTACTGGAAAAATGTTCAAAGCAATAGGAAGGTGTATCAAAGAGCACATGTATGTTTCATATGCAAGGGGCCTATGATTTGAAAACAGCCCAGAATTAATTTTTATCTGCCACGAGTAAAATGTATTTTCTTTGAATGTGGATTTTAATGTTGTTTCAGTGAATGTGAGTTTCAAGGGCAGAGAAGGTTTAATGCCAAGTTTGTTTAGCAGATGTCTTAGTGTTTGTGCTGTAAAATGCAAAAATAAAACTTTCAAATGAAGTTCAAATCATCATAGAAGTAAATCAGTATGCACATTAGTGTTTATGGTAAATGGAGTGAAATAGCAAAGTAATGGATCATTGGAATGGCTGCAGGGAGGCTCCATTTGACCAGGGTTTTGTGAGGGGGAAGGGTGGCAAACTTAGACAGCCCCAGCTGAACCATACCTCCCAACTGTCCAAATTTTCAAAGAATGAATAGATTTTTTGCTTCTTATTTTTGGTTTGTTCCTCATAAAAAATTGTGGTTTTCTGGCAAATCATTTAGGAATTAAGTCACTAAATAATGACACACCTAGTTTCAGATGTCATAACCTTCAGAAAAATGCATGCTAAAGTAAGACCTGTTCTATCAACTGTCCCAGTTTATAGAAGAGCATTTTTTAGTACTGTTTATATGTTTCCCCCCAATATATTTGGCCTTGTCAGATTTATGTCCCAGTTTATACAAGAGCAATTTTAGTACTGTTTATATATTCCCCAATATATCTGGCCTTGTCCAGATTTATTGCATTAACAGGTTGAAGAGGGGTACATGCAAATAGAATTGCTATAGAATTAGGCATAGCCAAACCTCTGAACTGTCCCTGATTTTGACTCAAAATGTTGCTCTTCCCCTAATGATCCCTCCGCCAAAATAGCAATTTTGAACATGGAGGTTTATAATTGAAATAACTGTAATAATCAGATTACTTTTATTTCGAAATGCATGTAGATTATTTTATTTTGCCGGGCTGCTCAGAGTTAGCGGTACTAATATTAAAGTGTCCTTCTTTGACGGGTTCCCAGCTGTATTGTGTTTGCTATTTTTATATTTTTTTACATCACATTTTTTGGGTCCATTTTTTTCATAAAATTGTGTTTTTGGCAAATTAGTGACAAATAATTAAAGACTGAAGTTAGAAAATAATGACAGACATTTGAGTTTCAGATTTCTTACCATTCAGAAAATTCAGCACTAATGCAAGACCTCTATTAGCTTTCTAGGGTTATAAGGCGATATTTTAAAATTGTCCTTATTTTTGGGCCTTTGTCCCATTTTCTTTGTATGGCTTTGTCAGATTTCTTGCACTGAGGTTGAGAGGTATGACAAATGTGTCAGGAGCCATCACAAGTCAGCCAGAGACATTTAAACTGTGACATGCTTGTTACACCTCCCAATAGTGACTCTGGATGTGTGAAGCAAGGCAGGAGTAGTTATGCAGTGTAAATGTGCAGAATCCCACCCATCAAGGTGGACACAAGTACTAGAGTGGCTTTTCATCTGTCCTTGATTTTTGCAGAATGGTCTGGTTTTCTGTCATATTTTTTGTACTGTTGATTTATGCTTATTACTCAAAGGGTGCCTGTTGCTCTGTGTTTAAGTAGCAATACTTTAATGATGACCATCAGGTAGAAACGGCTCGCGATTGCAAGATGCAAGTAAGCTTTTATAAGCATACTGTTGAGAATTGCCAACATTGAAGCCTTTCTGTTGCCATGTAGAATGCTTAACTAGATAATGTATAAGCCTTGGGTATTGAGAATGCATATGCCAGTATTTGTAATAAAGGACAGAGTTACATTATTTTAGAGTCTCATTACTTGGAGTTTTACAGTCATCTCTGCGGGCTTTAACCATAAACCCGAGGGTCTGTCAGCGTGGTCTATAGCCTGTACCCAGTAATCCTTTTTAAGCAATGTATCTTGGGCTTATTTCTTGTTTGCTTTTCATTTTTGCTGATCATGTTTTCCCCATGAAACAAGTAGATATCAGGCAGCAGGTCTTTTTTTTTGGATAAGGAACATTTTTACAAGTGGGGGCATCAGGATTTCTACTTTCAGCATGTTACTTGTTACTTTAATAAAGCTGAATATAAATTATAATTAGAACTGCAGTGCAATAGAGTGGTTTTGAGTTGAGTGCTTCTGGTTTTCTTATACTTGATTTTGACTGGCATTCCATTAATGTATTTAAAAAAATGAATTTATTTTCATGCCTCACAACCTTTTTGTTTTCCATCTAGATATTAAGCTGTCATGCAGCCAATGCATTGAAATATTTTTATTCTTCTACACTTCATTTTGTCTTGATTGGACTCTCATGACAGCTGTTTGGCACCAGTGCAGTATATTTAGTTGTTGTGGTGGTTTTGCTACTACAGGTGTTTGTGTGTGTGATAAAGGGGGAATACCTTAGGCTTGAACCCTGTATCTTGTATGCAGGTGTTAAGACCTTAATTCCCTACCACCACCATTTAATGAAAAAAAAAACTGCAGATTTTTGCCTCATGTTTGATCTGATCTGTTCCTCATAATATCTGTGGTTTGTAAATGTTGCAATGCTTGATATTTGATGGGGCAGTTGTAGCTTCTTGTGTTGCCCTCACAGCTGCAGGTTCTCAGATTTGCTTCTTTGGCTGGGAGTGCCTTCTTTGTATGGGGTCTTTATCTTCTCCACTAATGTTTGTGTGGGTTTGCTTTTGTGTCCTCCCATGTTACAAAGACATGTCTGCATTATTTCTTCCTGGGCCTCTGCTGAATTTTTTTTTTTGTTCCAAGTCAGACTGCCCTGATTAACAAATGTTAAATAAAATTGACAGGCATTTGAATTTCAGACTTCAGGTTTCTGAATGTTTAAGTCCTTGCATATTTGATGGTGCAGTGGTAGTATTGTTGCCTCACAGCTATAGGTTTTCTGGTTTGATTCTTGGCTGGGGTGCCTTCTGTGTGGAGTCTACATCTCCTCCTTGTGTTTGAGTGGATTTGCTCTGGTGCCCTGACATTTTACACAAGAGCGTGTCTGCAGTATTTCTCCTGGGTCTCTGCTGAAAATTGTTTTTATTCTGTCAGCAGTAAAATTGACTTAAGGCATTTGAATTTCAGACTTCATGTTCTTCAGAAATACATAGTAACACAACCCGTCAACACAACCTTTTATTCTAGCAATTTTCTAAGTTTATATAAGATGAATATTTGAAATTTGTCCCTATTTTTGGGACTGTATTCCCTCAGTATTGGCCGTCCAGGTTTTTATGCTAAGGTTGACAGCTATGGCAAAGACTGAATTCACTGAATGTTTGAGGGCTGTATTCCCTCATTACTGGAGTTTGTCAGGTGTTTTGTGCCAAAGAGGTTGACAGCTATGGTGAGAACTGAAATCACTAAATGATAGCCATTTAAGTTTCAGTCTTCCTCTTTTACAAGGCAGCTGATTTGGCATAGTGGTATGTTGCTTTGTTTTGCACAGGTGGCTTGGCAGGAAAATGTATGGTTCTAGCAACTTTCTAAGATTATACAAGAAGCAATTTTGGGCTTTTGACCCCCCAATACATTTGGCTTTTTCCAGTTTTCTTGTGCCCTTCGAAGTTGAGTATTGAGTAGATTTTACAAGGAGCTGAGCTGCATAGGGAACAGAAGTTTAGTGCTGCTTAAGTGAAGCTGGTTTGCCCTGTTAATAATACAACAAGTTGTGTACTTGCCTTTGATGCAGAAGGCTGTGGGTTCTACTCCCACAAGGGGTGGATGCTGCTGTACTGAGAATGTTCTCCTTGGTGCCATCCATTTCCTCTTGCAATATTACTAGCTTATCATTTTTTAATGTAATATAGGCAATTTATTCCTGAGGGGCAACAGGCACTTTATTTTTCGATGAAACCATGAAATATAAAGGTGTTTATGCTAGCAACCTCTTATTAGTTACAGATTTCTTTAATGTGGAATTATTTAGATGACTTTTTACTTCTTCAGAGATAGTGCATATTTACTGATAATGGACTGTAGAATTGTGCATATTTACTGATAATGGACTGTAAGGAATTGTGCATATTTACTGATAATGGACTGTAGAGGTGTGTGCATATTCCACTGATAATGGACTGTAAATTGTGCATATTTACTGATAATGGTGGACTGTGGGGAGATTGTGCATATTTACTGATAATGGTTGACTGTAGAATTGTGCATATTTGTTGATAATGGTGGACTGTGGAAGTCTGAGTAGACTTTTTATTTATTATAAATGTTCTAAACTGGGCAGTTTGTCATTATGGGTGCATGCATTTTGTTTCATTGCTTACTGGAAAAATGTTCAAAACAAATTTAAAAGCCCTCTAACAACTGTAATATATTGTACAAGGAATATAATTTAGGTACAATGAGGAAGGTGTATCAAAGAGAAACACATGTATGTTTCATATGCAAGGGGCCTATGATTTGAAAACAGCCCAAAATTAATCTATCTGCCACTGGCCAAAAATGTATTTTTCTTTGAATGTGGGTTTCAATGCTGTTTCAATGAATGTGAGGTTTCAAGGGCAGAGAAGTTTAATGCTAAGTTTGTCATTGTGAGACTGCATTGCTTTGTTTAGTAGATGACTTAGATGTTTGTGCTGTAAAAATACAAAATAAAACTTTCAAATGAAGTCAAACTCATCATACAAATGGACAGTATGCACATTAGTGGTTATGGTAAATGGAGTGAAATAGCCAACAATGGTTCATCAGAATTAGCTGCAGAGCTCCAATTTAACTGTGATTTTGTCGGGGGCATGTAAACTCAGACAGGCCCAGCTGAACTGTACCTCCCAACTGGCCAGTTTTTCAAAGAATGAATAGATTTTTGCTTCTTATTTTTGGTTTGTTCTTCATAAAATTTGTAGTTTTGTCTGGGGGCAGCAAACTCAGACAGAGCGCTCAACT
>NW_025058659.1:0-6412 GCF_019279795.1 Protopterus annectens | reverse complement strand
GCACCCTGCTTCAAGAAGATCTTGACCAATGGACAAGGATCACAGATATACCCAGGGATTACTAGTGTCATAACGACAGAGAGGCACAACAAAATAATAGGCATGGTTTTATTCAAACTAAAAATTGGCGAAAGCCAAAACTATAGGCTAGGCTTATAAATGCCCTTGGGCAGATAGCCTAGTATGAACCTATGAACCTATGAACCTATGAAGTATACAACAAACATCCACAATATCTCCAGTATAATCCGAATATCCACAATATCTGATATAAATACAAACATGCACTATATCCCCAGCATACTACGAACATCCACAATATCCCCAGTGCACAGTGAACTTCCACAATAATATCAGTGTACATTGAACATTCACAATATTCCCAGTATAATACAAACATCCACAATATACCCAGTATACTAAGAACAACCACAATATACCCATTATACTAAGTACATCCAAAATATCCCCAGTATAATACAAACATCCATAATATTCCCAGTATACTATGAACATCCACAATATTCCTAGAATAATACAAACATGCACAATATCCCCAGTATACTAGTAACATTCAAAATATCACCAGTATACAACAAACATCCACAATATCTCCAGTATAATCCGAATATCCACAGCCATCCCCAGTGTACAAACATGCACTATCCCAGCATACTCGAACATCCACAACCCATGTCCCCAGTGCACAGTGAACTACAATATTCCCAGTGTTATTGAACGGTACTGTATTTACCATTATAATACAAACATCCACAATATACCCAGTATACTAAGAACAACCATAATATACCCATTATACTAAGTACATCCAAAATATCCCCAGTATAATACAAATATCCAAAATATACCCACTATACTAAGAACAACCACAATATACCCAGTATACTAAGAACAACCACAATATACCCATTATACTAAGTACATCCACAATATCCCCAGTATAACACAAACATCCATAATATTCCCAGTATAATATGAACATCCACAATATCCCTAGTATAATACAAAACATACTGCAATATCTGGTATGCCTGGCTTCACAATATCTCCAGTATACATAAAATACACAATCCGGATTCATGAATCTTGACGCAAGGCCGGTGCAAGGCTTGTGCGGCGGTGCAGTGAATGTCGGTGTAGCAGTGCCATATGCATAGTAATGAGTGCGGCGCCCGCAGCCACGATCACGTGCCGGAGAACGCGGTGGCGAACTTAAGTAGGATGAGGCAGTGGCGTGGCCAAGCCGGCAGGCGATGAGCAACCTAAAGTGCTGACTTCCACAGGCCGCCTGCAATAGTAACCGCGCAACCAGGGTCAGGTGGATAATAAGCGATGCGCGAACTATGCAACATAGTACCCGTTCACCTGTGAGAGGGCAAACATTATTACCCGAAGTCCAAAGTGTACCGTCCAAGGAACAAAGGATCATTAACCGTACCGTGTCCATTCACAATGCGCTGTCAGTGGGCATGCCAGTGAAGGTGTTGCCACAGCATGTCAACACGCCGCACCTACATAGAAGTAGCCACATGGCATGGTCACCAGCAGTGGTGAGTACACAGCCGGGTAGCCGTGTCGATATAACAACAAGAGGAAACTAGATACCCTAAACACAGGCAAACATGCATAGCAACGTGTACTACACCAACAACGTGCCCATAGCGTACACCTGGGGCGGTATGCCCTGGCGTAATATCAAGCAGAACCCATGCATGCAAATGTAATACTACCCAGCCCCGTCATAGCGTAGCACGCCCATGTACGACCGTGCACCAACCCAGCTAACTGGCCTTGCACAGCTACGCACCTACACAATGGGTATACCTGAAATGGTAAAGAAGTATTGTCTAGGCAGTGCCACACGGGCAATATGTACCCCACATGTAAACATCCCACCTCGGGTACGAATGTCAAATGGCTGCATGTGGTGTCAGCAGAATGTGAGGACATCCGCATGTGGTATGGACCTCGAAACCCATAGGTGTGTGCACACGCCACGGTGCCTATAACTGTACAGCCAGGACAAGGCGGTATGTTCAGCCACCCGTGCTGATGATTAGCTATGCAGACATGTCAAACACAACACATGGCAGAACATCTGCCCACCAATGGGCCGCCCAACGGGTGCCACAGGCCTGAAAGATGAAGGTGGGACATCACATGTTGAGAATAGCGTTGCGGATAGCTAAACACCCACGACCAGCATGAGATGGAGATACTTTATGTATATGCCTGGATGGATGGGTATGTCATAGCGTAGGAATAGGCCAAACTATCCACCATAGCCATGTGCCAGATACAAAACCAGTAACACGCGGTAGTAATGCAGAAGGCATACGCGACTTTGTGGGGAATAACTGGAGACATATGGCACGTGCCAGAGTGTTGATGCATGACACAAATGTCAGGATGGGGCCCCCTGCAAAGAGGAACATGTGTACCAACCCCCACAGATGTGCCGGCGGTGAAAACACATCCCAAACACACACCAACACTACCGTCCATCCCACGGTAACCGGGGCTGGTCAAAGACCACCATGACGTGTGCACAAACAGGTTCGCGTGCCAACCATTGCCCTAACAACCCCCCCTCAGGCAAGAATAATAGTATGGACATATGCGTGTAATGCTGTGAAGGATATTATTGGTAGTCCTCCAGTATCTGAGAGGTAGGTACACAGATACACTGTAATCAACCATGGCGTGTGTGCACTGTGAACCCAACATACTGCCAAGGTGACCACATAGTTCATCATGCCACAGTATACACATATGAATGAGGATAGGGATGAACAAGTGTAAAGATGGGACAAACTATGAACATAGGTTCATAGGTCCATAGGTGAAGTAGGCTATCTACAGGGCAGCCATAACCCTAGGACATAGTCATGTTTCCTTTGCCAACCCTCAGTCTGGAGATAAAGTACACCTATTATATTGCTGACACCTCTGTCAAGCAGTGACGTGATGTAATCCCTGGGGTATATCTGCAATCCCATCCATTGGACAAGATCCCCTCGAACAAAGGCAACAAGGTTCTCTGCCTCACATGTACTGGGATGCTGTTCCACAGCATAGTGAGTGTCTGGCTGATGTATCTGTCCCTCCAACACATTCTATTAATGATAAAATCCAAGCATGCTCATTCCCTTCTGGCAATAAGCATAATGAAATTCAAAATATATTAAAATAACAAATCTGAATATTCCGTAAATACTTTTATTTAGTACAAAGTGAGTGCTTTCGCCAACAGGCTTCTTCAGACTTGTAATAATGTGTATAGTGCTCCAAACTTTTTTTAAAAAGCCCTCCATGGGCAATGATTGGTTACAGACTCTGCATCAAAGCCACAATCCACTTAGGAGAATTATGTACATCACATCCTAATTCTTTACAAGTTACAAGGTTGAGAAATCCATTGATTTAAGCAAGTTCATTCTTACAAATCTAAAAACATTATAAAAATATTATAAAATATTATACAGTTTAAAAACGAGTATCTTCATTAATATAAATAAGAATAATTCATGTAGTAAATAAGAAATATTACAAGAGCTGCAGGGATAAACGCATTCATAAAGTGCAAAAACAATTTCAACAATTCAGAATAGCTATATATACACAATATATTTGTACATTCTATTAATGACCGTGTCAAGGTTCACATCACCTGCCCCTGTGGTTCTGAGGGATGTAGATCCAGTAGGTGACATAGTCATCAAATATGGGTCGACATGACGCTTGTATCGAGCACAGGTCACCACTGAACAAGTGGTATGTGACTGAATGAGAATCACCCACAGTGGGGCAACGCCGCACAAATCCCTGACACCCCTGCATCCGTCTGACGATGAACTATATGGGGCCTTCCCAGCTACTTTGCAGGTGGCGGATATATACCTTCCGAGCGGGGCAATGTACTCAATCATGGAATAATGAGTAGCCAGAGTACAGAGGGCGATGGCCTACTGATCTAGATGTGAATCCTGCTGCGATCAGGTGAGCAATGTGAGTTCTACCGAACCAGCTGTGGCGACCAGTGACCGAGCGAATGGTGACTGACAACCTGGATTTAGTCCCTGGTAATTCCCCTGTGCTCAGTGGACTGCCACCCATATGGCGGCTAGGGGTGACCTTGTTCTTTGATGGGTATGACTATGCATTACCGGCATTTAGCTGTAGGCCATGTCCTGACGGCGAATATCCCGCCATCTGTGAGGCCCCTTTGAAGATATCTGTCAGATGTCGTCCCACTATAGCACCCAGTTATGATGTTTACAAACGGTGTCAGCCATAACCTGTGTTTGCTTGTACTTTAAATATGGGTCAGAAAAAGTGGACCCAGGACAGAGCCCGGTAGGACATCGCCTGTGTGACTGGCAGTGAGTCGACATGGTGCCAGCAACTATGACCGTGTGGGTTGTGTCACCCAACCAGTTTGCAACCCATCCTGCATTATGCGGGTTCACATCCAAGCAATGGGTTTATCAACTTATTACCGAGGGGGTATTGTGTTGAAAGGCCTTCTTGAGTCGGTGAGCTGCTGTGCTGACCCTCATCAATGGCCTCGATGACTGTTCTAAAACGTCAACCAAGTTTTAAACACATGATCTTGCCCCTGACCAAGCCAAACTGGGTTGGATGCAAAAGTATACAGGTCCCCTATGTGCGTCATCTATGGGCTCCAGTATGATCCTGCCATGTCTTTGCAGATAAAACTACTCAAGCTAATGGAATGATAACCTTCAGGGTCAGTGGAGGCACTGCCCTGTGAAGTGGGACTGATGCGTGCACCACAACTTGAGTGGGTACCTGGTGAGGCTAAAGATTAAGCAACTGTGTCTAACTGTGGGTCTGGTCCTCCATTGAGATCGCGGTACACAGCAGGACACCATCTGGTATGGATGCTGTGTTCACTACTTTGGAAGCATGTCCCACCTGTGCGTTACAGGACGTTGGGGCCACAATCCTGCTGGTACAGACATCTCTCCCGTAATAGAGACGGGGTGGAGATGTCTTCACCGAACTCTGTCAGCAGCCAGTATGTTGGCAGTATTATTGTATGTTCAGTAACTTCCCATCATTGTAGACGGTGGGTATATCTAGGGGTTACCTCCCAGGTGTCCAACATAATAAAGGCCATTATGATATGATTCCATGGTGACCTATATCTGTGAACCTGCCGGATGATGTCATAGGAGCTTGTAGTTCTTCTTCATATAATGAGCAAAGGGTGTCATACATACAAAGGTCTGCTCTGTCTTGTCGTGCCCTTCCTCTCTCGTTGTAAAGCTTGTGGATGGCTGGGGGACACCACACTGCATGCTGAGCATTGGTACAAACACCCACAGTTGATGAGGGAATGCCTGATCCATGCAGTCCTGTAGGTGCTGGTAGAAAGCATATGAGAGTGATTCAGTGGCTTGGTAATGTTCACCACTGGCTCAGGGCCTTAAAGAGACCACACACTGGTGTTTGAAGTAACAGAAGTCGGCTTTTGACCATGTTGACACGGCACCACCCACAGCAGCCATTATGTCAATAGCAGGCTATTGTCCAAATAACATAGATTTTACTTTATTATTAAAAAATATGTATTACTTATTTATTTAGTTATATGTTCTGCGAATTACACTTGAAAATGCCCGGTAAGACTGGGCGAAAGTGCTCGTGATCTACCTGTTATGGTGGTGACATTCTGACAATAAAGTGGCGATACTTCCTACTGGGACTTTGGGATTATTTAAAGCAGTTGTTAACCTGCATCTTTGGATGTACACCATTTGGTTTCAGTTTTTAAAAAACCCGGTTTTCGTAGCACTACATAATATGGGTAGTCAAACAGACATCCGCATTGGGAACATACAGCAGCAGTCAAAACCACTGGCCACATGGACACAGTCCGACAAGTTCTACACTTTACATATGCACATTGGTGTCCATTGTAGGACCCAAAAAATTTTCCCACGGAATACCATCCAGCCGTTTTCGTCAACCAGAAGCGACAGTCATGACTATGGCACAGCTAGACATATGCACCACCAGCATGTTTAATGTTGATGACAAGTGTCCATGAAATGCAGGACATATGAACAGAAATCCCCAGATTTGAGTCCATAGAAGGTCCCCCATCCCAGTCCCGCCCCATGAAGGATGTGTAATGGGTACTGTCGAGGGTTGCAGCCATGGGATCGTGGGTATGCAGAAATGGGGCTCGGTGTTGTTTGGCAGATAATCCGTTGTCTCGCCTGGGAGGGATGGGGGTAGCACATGCCTACTCCCCACTAATAATGCAAACATCCACCAGAGAATGCTAAATGCAGGGGAAATGTGTACAGCCCTATACCAGGGGTCCAGTCCCCAAAAAGGGAATTCATGGCATGGAAAAAAA
>NW_025058658.1:0-6194 GCF_019279795.1 Protopterus annectens | reverse complement strand
AGCTTGCTCAATGGACTTTCTTTCTTTTTACAACGGGTTTTAAACGGGGGCAAAGCAACTGTAAAGTTCCAGAAATTTAGTAGGCGCACAGCTACTAAGAACTGGTCCTTTCCAGTTCCTCGAGAGCTACTCATGTCAAATCAGGCATTCAGGCTCCAGGTTTCACTCACAAGGAACTTTTAGAACAAAACAATGGGGGTACCTCCACCTCCAAACCTGGAATCAACAAAGGCGCCTCCTATGGTAAACAGTCTCCAATGGCTTTCCCCTACAAATACCAAACACTTACCTTTTGGCCACCTTTTGAGAGAAGCAGCCACTTCGTATGCGAAACTGGCAACTGATTGCAGGACAATGGGTTTTAAATATAGTATCCCAGGGATGGTTCATTCCACACACATTGCCAATCCCAAACTGATGGCCAGATCTGCCTCCAAATCCAGTGGAGAGCCCAGAAACAAGTTCTGTCCCTCTGTGAATATGGGGACTATTCAGCCAGTACCAGAGGAGGAAAAGGGACAAGGAGTTTCTATTCAAGACTTTTCCTGGTATCCAGAAAAGACAAATCATGGTGTCAGTTCTGGACTTATCCATTCTAAATACATTTCTGGACATTCAGAATTCAAAATGCTGACTCTTCAGCAGTTGCTGCTACCTATACTAGGCAAAGATACCACAGTTGGTAACTCAAGACTTAAAAGGCTTACCTGCATATCAATCAGGGAATCCTGCAGAAAGACACCTCGCTTCAAAGCAGGCTACTTGCATTACCAGTTTTCTGCACACTGCCCTTTGGCTTATCTACCATGGGGTCTTCACAAAGTGCCTGGCACAGTAGTGCATTTACAAACAAAAGAATATTGAAATTTATCCATACCTGCATGATTGTCTAATTCAGGCAGAAAACAAGAACACTCTTCTAAAAAGCATCTGGCGTTTGTAAAAGGGTTCTAACTTGTCTAGGGTACACCATAAATGAAAAGAAATCACAACTGGTGCCACTCTCTCAAAAGTTACATTCCTGGGTGCAAGCTTGAATACAACTGCCCAGTAAAACACCTTATGTCAGAAAAGCAAATTCAATTGATGACTTACCTTCAAGCCGGTACGTCCACACAAAAACCCAGCTATCACTGCGAACAAAATTCTGCAGGCCTTGGGGTTCTTGGCCTCCTGCATTCTTCTAATTCATATGCAAGACTGCATGTAAGGAAACTTCAATAATTTACCTAAAAAGTTTATGGAGTCAACATTGTCACAGCCTGGAAACAATGATTCTATCATACCCTATCTGCCTTCGGTTCCTATATGGTGGGCAGAGGCCTGCCACCAAAACAAGGACTTCAGCCGTTATTCCACCTGCCACCCAAACCCCTAACTACAGGTCATCAGACTATGCTTGAAGTTGCATCACAACGAGAAATGCATTCAGAAATGGAACCCAAATCAAATGCACCACATATCAATCAGAAGAGATTTTAGCGCACAGAATGTCTGACAGCCTTCAGCCTTCTTTCATCCGGGACAGCTACTGATAGGGCGAGCAACAGCACAGTCTGTGGTACATAAACAAGCAGGGGTATGCATTCCTACCCCTTTGCAGACTAGCCATGGCATTGTGGAACATAGCCTTGACTTATCAAATACACCAAGCAAGCCATTTCACCAGGAAAGCAAAATATTCTGGCAGGCGACCTAAGCAGAAATATTGTGGACCCACCGCGAATGGAAACTGGAACCTGGTACTGACATGCTGACGACATGCAAATGGAGCCCAGACATTGATCTTTTTGCCTCACCCCCAGAACTATCAGTTGGACAGGTGCAAAATTCATCACAAAACAGCTTGGAAAGTGGATGCTCTATCATTTAGCTGGAAAACCTATCAGTCTATGCTTTTCCCCTCTGACTCTCTGCTCTCGAAGTCCTATTAAAGTCAGACAGGACAAACCAAATGATTCTGATTGCTCCAGACTGACTCCACCAACACTGATACCGGCTCCTGCGCAATGTGACACACCTTCCTTCATGGCACCTGCCTCAGACATCTTGCCTACTGTCTCCAGCAGAACTGCAAATTCTGCACCTCAGCTCCAAACTTTGAATCTTGCAGTTGGCTAATCAACTAATTTTACCCTTGACATCTGCCAACAAACTTTGTGATGGATATCATTTTTGGAGCTAGAAAGGCCTAGTACTAGAAAATCTTATGCGACAAATGGAAAAGATTCTGTTGGAACCAGTACAAAGGAATAAGCACAGCAATGCCCAATGTTCCTCAGATTCTGCAATACTTAACTGAGATGCTTCACAGGGCCTATCTTTTCTTCCATAAAATCCGGCACTCTGCCATTTGACTCATTACAACCACAGAACCTCCTTTCTCATCCTCTGCTAAAAGCAGTATCTCAGAGGGCCAAAACTTAAGACCTCCCAGGAGGCACCAACTCCTGCATGGGACCTCAATTTTGTTTTGGGAAAAACTCACTCTATCTCCCTTTTGAGTAGCTGCTACTGCGGACCTAAAATTTCTCTCACCTGGAGAAAACAGCTTTTCTTTTGTAATCACTTCAGCTAGAAGTTTCAGAACTGAGCTCTTATGACAGTGGAACCTTTCATTATTTTTTACCCGGACAGGGTGGTTCTCAGGACCAGTCCATCCTTTATGCCTAAGGTGGTATACAGTGTGGCTCTTAATCAGATCATTCATCTGCCAACTTTCTTCCCCAGTCCACAGAACAAGGGTGGCCAGATTCTGCATTCATTGGATGTACACAGACAATTAAGATTCTACTTAAACAGGACAAAATCTCTAAGAAAATCTGAAGAACTATTTGTGGCATTTGCTGCAGGGGCAGAGGGAAAGGCTATTTCAAAGCAGACTCTATCCAAATGAATAAGCCATTTGATTTGTTTCTGCTATATGCACCATGGTAAAAATGTCCCCCAAAGGATGAGATCTCCTCCTGGGGGCTGCATCTACTCCTACAACCTTCCTCAGAGGATTCCCTACAGACATTCTAGAAGCTGCTACCTGGAGCTCAGTTCATACGTTCACCAACATTGCCAGTTACCTCTCTTCTCTAAATCCAGAGCTTTTTTCTAAATCCAGAGTTTTGCCACTGCTGTCCTGCAGGGCCATATCTTTAGGATTCTACCCAAATGTAATGACTGCAACAGTGAAACACGAAGAACATAGTACAGTTGTGTGCACTACCATAAATGTAGATGTTAGTGTATTCACTATTTGCAGTCCTGGTTACCCTCCCTCCAGGCCCTGTTTTTTCTCTAAATATACCTCTCCTTTCTTTTGTATGATTAGAAACCTTTTTGAATTATATTGCTTTTGTTGGAAGTGTTATGTTTTGTGTTTTAAATTATATACATTTATGTATATTTTGCTCCCCATTTGGGTGGCACCTGACATCTGGGGCAAGAAAAACTAATGTAATGGCATCATTGCATGTTTTATACCCTGACCTGATGTCATGGAAGAAGGGACAGCAACTGACGCGGGACCGAGACCTTGGTATCAGGCTGACTGAGGGGCCAACCTGCCAGCAGATTGCCCAAATGTAATGACTGCAACAGTGAATACCTCGACGTCCCCATTTATGGTAAGTGTACACAACTATTACTTTGTAGTATTTACTGAAATATTTATGTCAGTCTTTGACTCTTTTCTACTTTATGTATACCTGACCCTGTGCAGCTAGCCATGCCGTAATAATGAGTGTTAAATGTTATGCTTCAAAGATACACTTTGTTTTGCATTTACAACTGAAATTGTCTTGTGTTCTATTTTGTGTAGCATTTTCCCAACAGGTGTTACTTGTGAACTGTTGTAATAAACAACCAATTCCCTCTGTTTGGCATTCTGCAAAGGAGTCCATGAGCACAATACTTACAATAACAGTCATTTTTCATGTTTATGAAAACTTGTTTTCTCCTAACAACCATTTTGGGAGTACTTTCAACGAAACTTTGCTAGCGCTTGGCATTCAGTCTTGTATGTTGTTTCGAAAACATAAACATAAACTTGATTGGTGTCCTCCTCCCCTCCTTTTTAAAGGTGCATTTGCTGCTGATCACTACAAACAATGACTTTCATTTTTGATCCCTGTAAACTATAGGAATGTTGTTTTTTTTGCTTTGTGTGACTATAGACCAAAAGGCCTATTTGTTCCATTACTTTAAAAGGTCCTCTGGTGCTGTATGGACCGTCCGTCTGAAACATTACAAATTAATACCTTTGTTCCAGAGGAAGGTGTTGTTCCTGTAGCATTATGGGACCTTTTTCCATAAATGGAATGCTTGCTCACACCAAGTATTGACCTTACTGCTCTGTGATGTCTTTTTAACCATTTTTTGATGTTGTGCTACACACCTCTAACAAAGGTCTGTTATGTCCAATCTCTGGATAAAAAGGTAGTTGTGTGGGCATTTTCCTGCCTGTCATGATTTCAAATGGTGAGATCCCTGTCTTGCTGTTTGGGGTGTCTTACTTCTAACAAAATTCCTATAAATGTTGCTTTTAATCCTATCCCTTTCCAAACATGCCTTTTTTAATGGTTCTGTTCATTCTCTCAGCTATTCTATTGGACTGTGGGTGGTAGGTACATGAAAATCTTTGTTGAATTCTAACAAATTGCACTTTTTGTTTGATTAGCTGACTGACAAATTGTGACCCGATGTCGAGACTCAATAACCCGTGTGCATCTCAATGACAAAAATGTTTTTCAACAAAGCTACTGCTGTTGCCTTAGCGATTGTTTTTTATGGGAATTGCTTCTACCCGTGTTGAAAATATATCTACTATTACTAACAAGTGGCGATACCCTCCTTTTGCCGGTGGTAATGGTCACCATAGTCTATTTGAACCACATACGTGGTCCATCTGCTGGCATGACCCTACCATGTAACTGGGCTTTTGCTTTTAGCATTAACCTGTAAACAGATTAAGCACTCTTCGAAACTATTCTACACAGCTTTTAAGCTGGGTTTCAACTCTACTCTTTGACCACTGGCCGCAGCTTTCACTACCACCACATGGTAGCACTTCATGATTGTATTTTTACTAACTGTTTTCTTCTAGTTGATATAGCACATAAGATGTTCTTCATCTCACATTGCAGATCCTTACATATGGGTAGTCCGCTGTCCTCGGTCGGCCGAATACCAAAGTATTAGGCTGGCGCGTCGGTTCAAGGCGCTTAAAACTGACATCAGGTCAGGGTACAAGCGCATGACCCGACGTCCTTATCGTCTTTTGCCGCATGGTCGATTGCAGAAGCAGCGTTGCAAGTGCCGTTCGGCGTTCAGAGGTACCGGTTCAGAGTTTCAGACCCGAATCAAGTTGGCTACAAGTACCCGTTGAGGAATATTTTGGTTTTTCTTGCCTCAGTGTATTACGGATGTCAGAAAAAGTAGACCATAATTGTATTTCTTGTGGGGAAACAACAGATGCCGCATGGGGATTATCATTCTTTGGCCATTCCTTGTTTGGGAGGGCCTGAGCGCGGCGTGGTTGGGTGTCGCTTTTTGTACTAGGTTTAATAAGCGCGCTATTAAGCGAGAAGGTTGGGTGTTATTGCTAGGCTGGTCTTGATGGCGGTTGCAATTATAATATGCCGTCGGATACTCCGGCGCCCGCTTCCATGACGCAAGACATGGCGGTTAAACCTTGAGCAGATGGTGCGTCCGTTCCGGACGCGCCCGGTTCTTCAGAGGCTTCAGTGGAACGGTGGTTCCGATGGAGCTTCTCTGGAGTCTCCAGAGTCTTTGATTTTGCAGGATGTGGCCTCTCATGAGGCAGGTCAGGCTGAAGGGCTTCTCAGGTTTCTGTGCTCACCTCCCTTCCCAGGGTGGTTAGACCCTCTCCTTCTGTTTCCAAGGCTTCTTCCAGGGGCAGGCCAGGTTTGCTTCATGTTGGTGTCAGTCCCTGGTTGTGGTCTGTGCCTAGAAGCACATGTAATGGCAGAAGATTTGATTACTCTGATTAGAGGTTCTTTGCCCCTCGATAAGAGGCCTAGGGTGGAGCCAGAGTTGGAAAAGTTTTGAACAGGCTTCGGATGTTTCAGAGTCTTCCTGAAGACTTGCAGGAGTACACTCCTTATTCTGATTCTGAGGCAGATGATTCCACTCCTTCTGCTTCTCCTCCAGAGGATTTTCTTTTCAGAGACTCTTCATTCAAA
>NW_025058657.1:0-6292 GCF_019279795.1 Protopterus annectens | reverse complement strand
GGGGCATGTGTGGGGGAACATTTCCACTAAAAACCCCAAAAACTGGACATAAAAAACACAGGCTTAAGGGGGCAGAGAGTTCTTGATGGATTACTTGACCTGGAAGAGACCCCATGCCCCACCATGCCAAATCCCATTACAGTTACTGGTACAAGCAGAGAGATTACCACCTTACCACTACAAAGCCCCCTTGTGTCTGATGAGTATTAGCTCCACTCCCCAATGCTCAGCTGTTGCATCCTTGAGGAATAAACAGGTAGCAGCAAACTGTAGCTTTCTCCTAGTCTACCATCCACCTAGTTGTGTAAGAACACTCCTACAAGACTTTACTGATGTCCTCCTTGACTCAGTTGTTGGTGATGAACATAAAATAAGAAGTTATGTACCTACCATAACGTTCCATGTTAGTTGTCTTCTCTCGCCTTCTTTCTTGCTTGATGGGTTCGAGCCGATCCTCGGCTCACTCGGCACTTGCTTTAGCTCGAGAACTCCTTTTACCAGCTCGAGGCAGCCCCATATCCCATAATGCAAGGCAGGAAGTACCCAGATCTCGTTTGTTGACAAAAGGGCAATAACACCAAGCATAAACAATACTTCCCAAAGGAAGAAGAAACTTACAATGGAAAAAGGACCAGGTCTGAATGGTCTTTAGCATATAGTTTCTTATACAAGGTCTGTCCAGGCCAGGGGAAGGAGGGAGGTCGCAAGAAAGAAGGCGAGAGAAGACAACTAACATGGAACGTTATGGTAGGTACATAACTTAATGTTAAGTTGTCAATCTCCTTCATTCTTGCTTGATGGGACCGGCCCTAGCACCTCTATCCTGGGTGGCTCAATGGAACAAACTCTTGAGGACTGTAGAGCCAAAACTGGCTCTGTCCCTGGAGGCCAAGTCCAATTTGTAATGGGAAACAAAAGTGTGAGGAGTGGCCCAAGTGGCGCTGCACAAATAGTGTCTAAAGGCAGTCTAGCTTGAAAAGCTGTAGAAGTAGCTAAACTCCTAGTTGAATGTGCTTTAGGTTTTGAGCACAGCTGTTTTCCCTGATCGATAAATTTCAGTGATGACCGAAGAAAGCCATCTGGACAAAGTCACTTTAGAAACAGGAAGGCCTTTTTATTATCCGCATAGGAAACAAAAAGTTGATCAGATTTTCTAAATTTTTTGTTCTGTCCAAATAATATCTAAGCTGACGTGGACATCAAGATAATGTAGCTTTTGTTCAGCTCTATCTGAATAGTTAGGAAAAATACAGGAGATCAATGGATTGATTCAGATTGTTTTTGAAGCGACCTTAGGTAAAAAGGATGGATTAGTTCTCAAAGATACTCTGTCTTTGTGAAAAATCAAATGGGGTCGAACCGAAAGAGCATGAAGTTCAGACACCCTCCTGGCAGATGTAATAGCCACTAGGAATAAAGTTTTCCAAGAAAGATATTTCAGGGAACAAGAAACAGCTGGCTCAAGGGGAAGAATCAAGGATGTCAGCACTAAATTTAGATCCCACTGAGGAGGAGGATTCCTGATTGGAGGCTTTAGTAGGAAAATTCCTTTCAAGAAGGCCCTGCAGAGCCTATGGGACATAATATTATGATCTGCTATCCCGACATGAAAATTAGAAATAGCAGCCAACTGAACTCTGACTGTGGAAGAAGAGGAGCCTGCATGAAAAATCTCTGCTAAGAAGTCCAGAACTGCCTGAACAGGGGCAGTAAAGGATCAATATTTTGGGCCTTAGCCCAATAAGAGAAACGTTCCATTTGCTTGTAAATCCTCCTGGTAGAGGATTTTAGTGAAGCTACTATGATGTCTCTAACTGGGTTAGAGATCAAAGGAAGCCTGGCTAAGGAAGGAAGTGGAGCAACCATGCTGTGAGGTTGAGAGAAGGGATTGACCGGTGCAGCTGACCGGATTGGTGAATCAGTAGATCTGGCACTGGGTCCAGATGCCACGGCTGCACCAAAAGGTGATGATGGAGGAACGGGAACCAAACTTGTCGAGGCCAGTAAGGGGCAATGAGAATCAATTTGGCTCTCAAAACGGTAGCTTTCTGGATCACCTGAGGGATCAGAGGAAATGGAGGAAGGCATAAAGAAGTCCCTGGGGCCAATCCTGGGTCAGAGCGTCTCTGGGGGGATGGCCTGATAGAGGGAAGAGGCTGAAGAAGTCTGGACATTTGCTGTTTTGGGGAGTAGCAAAAAGATCGCAACATGGACGACCCCATTCCAGAAAAATCTCTTCCGCTATAGATTGCTTGAGAGACCACTCGTGAGGCATGAGGATAGCTCTGCTGAATCTGTCCGCTAGAATGTTGGTTTTCCCAGGGATAGCGTGCTACCAGAAACCGATGAGAGGAGATCGCCCATTGCCATAGTCTGAGCGCTTCTCGACACAAGGGGTAGGACTTGGTTCCGCCCTGTTTGTTGATATACCAAACTACAGACATGTTGTCTGTGTGGACTGCAATTGTCCCTACGGGAAGAAAGTCGTTGAGGGCTTGCAACGTTAAAAGCACTGCTCTCATCTCCAGGACATTTATGTGCAGATGGTACTCGAACGGTTGCCACGCCCCATGAACCATCCTGCCCTGATAATGACCCCCCCACCCGATCAGGGAGGCATCCGTGGTGACAGTGGCTATCGGGGACGGGTACAAAGCACCTGCCTTGGTGAACCTGAGACGATGTGATCCACCAAGCAAGATGTTCTTTGCATGTTTGTGTCACCAGAATCTGGTGACGCATTGGAGTTGCTGGTATGACCACTGTGTGAACAGCATCCACTGAAGGAGCATGTAGAATCGAGCCAGGGAAGAAGAGTGATGGCCGCAGCCATGAGGCCTAATACCTTTAGTACCATTCTGGCCTGTACTTTCTTGTTGCTCAGAATGATCCTGACATGTGTCTGAATGTCTGAAACTCTTTGTTCTGTAAGGGTAGCTGACATCCGAACAGTGTTTAAGTTTCGCCTATGAAGGTAATAGACTGGCAGGGCGATAAGGATGACTTTTTCAAGTTGACTGAGATGCCCAAATGAGAACAAAGGTCTATTGTGTAATCCCTGGCTTGTATAAGCTGATGCCTGGTGGTGACTGACAGGAGCCAGTCGTCGAGATCGGAAACACCTGGAATCCATGCCGTCTCAGGCGAGCCGTGACCACTGCCATGCATTTGCTGAACACTCTGGGGCCTGTAGTGAGACCAAAGGGCAGGGCTCTGAACTGGAAATGACTGGACCCCAGCCGGCGGAGAAATCTCCTGGGCGTCTGTGAATTTTGATGTGATAGTACGCATCCTGAAGATCTATTGAGCACATCCAGTTGTCCTTCTGTAAGAAGGGCAGAATTGACTGAAGAGTGACCATTCGGAATCTTGTCTTCCTGACAGACTTGTTGAGTCTGCTGAGATCCAATATTGGTCTCCAGTCTCCCGTCTTTTTGGGGACCAAAAAGAACCTTGAGTAGATTCCGGGCTCTGAATGGTCTATTGTAACTGGCTGAATGGCTCTTTTTTGCAGTAGTTTTGCGATCTCTAACTCTGCAATGTCCCTTAGACCGGGTGGTACATCTGGAAGGGAACTTGAGGGGAAGGGACTTTCCTCGAAAGGAATTATGTAACCCTTGGATATGATCGACTGTACCCATCTGTCTTGAGTGAGGGAATGCCAGGCTTCTGGGTACAGTGATAATCTTCCCCCGACTGCCTCCAAGGAGGGACAGCCGGGCAACACCTCAGGGATGCTGAAAGGGCTTGTCAGAGAGAGGCTCCCTGTTTCCCTGGTTCTTCGGACCCCTCTGCCTCTAGAGGGCGTCTGTTGTTGTTACCCCTCTGCCTCTAGGGGTAAACTGACCACGTGAATCCGGCGTGACTCCTTGGGATTTACGGAACCACATCTTCCCACCCTTCTGTCCTTTGGGATAAGGCCTAGAAGGGGTGGAAAAACGGACTCCAACAGCAGAAAGAGTCTTGCCGTCCTGCTCACACCTGGTCAAGGTTTCCTTCACCTGAGGGCCAAACAAAGCTGACCCATCAAAGGGAGAATTTGTGAAGGACGCCTTAAAGGGATCCAAAATCACATAGCCGCATCCAGGCTTGGCGTCTAAGAGCCACACCTGTGCCTGCGCTCTACGCTCCATCAGCAGCATAAGATATTAGCCGCATGGAGGAGTTAGCAATGGAATTGAGGGTTCCTAGCTGCGAAGCAATCTTTTCTTGAGCCCCTGCAGCTGTAGGATCCTGAACTACTTCTCCCAGCTCCTTCAGGATATCTCTCTGGAGTCTGGTGAAGTGACAAAGATAATTCAGCGAACGCATAGCAAAGGTCGCTGAGGAAAACATCCGCTTGTACCTATCCATGGTCCTAGAGTCCTTATTAGGAGGATGGACAGGCACGGAAGGATCTGCAAGTTCCTTTTGGTGGCGCAGCCACCACCATGGCATCAGCGGGACACCCTTGGTAAGGAATTGTTTGTCACTAGGGGCAGTGATAAATTTAGAAGGCCTCCTAGGGACTGGCTCTACAGAGTCAGGAGCTGTCCACGCCTTCGAGCAATAACCTGCATAAGGGGTCGAAAGGGGGAGACACCCAGGAGGTGGAGGGCCGAGATCCAAACGCCTCTAGGTATACTGACTCATCCTCAGAGGGATTGTTGGTGGGCCAGTTTCCCTCTGTTTCAGAGTTCTAGGATGTCTGAGAAGGAGACATCCTCAGAGGGATCTAGGGGGTCCCTCTGACTCATCAAAGTCAGTATCCGAGTGACAGACTCACGGGAGTCTACATGCTTCCTCTTACAAGTCCTCTTCCTAGGAGGATCTCCCGAAACATCAGGAGAATCCTCGGAAGAGGGGGAAATTCCCAATGGGGAAACCTGAGGCGGAGGATCTCTGGGTCCTGTAGCAAGAGAAGTGGCAGAGATGTCAACAGGTACAATAGAGGGAGGAGCTACGGGAACAGACTGCTGACTGATACCAGTGGCCAGTACACTCTTCATCACCTCGAATGCTCCCCTCCCAGGCAGGTCCGAGAACCCGTTCCAAGAGCTAGGAACTCCAGGGACCACCGAAGGGAAGTCTCCGAGGCAGATGTCGGAGCCGAGCTCACCAGGCCCAGGCTCCAAGGGGAAAGCGGGTTCGGACAAGGGTCCGATGCCACTCACCCCTCGGAGGAGACCATGGAAGCCCGACCACGAATCCCTCTAAGGAAGAGGAGATAAGAGTAGAGGCTGAAGGAACAGAAGGGGTATCCGTCCTCCAGCCGTAGCAGTAACCATGCCGAAGACTCCAACTCCAAGCTCTGGGGTAGAGTTGAAGGAGGAACTGTAACGGGTGTGGACCAACAGTCGCCTGCTGAGACGGACTTTTAGCATTTGGGCCAGTACCTGTGACTTGAGTAATCTACTGACCACTCTCTCTAGGTCATGGTCTGACAACCTGGATGACCTTGAAGATCGGCTCCGATGGCTCCGTTCCGATAGAGGCGAGGCCCGGGGCCGAAAGTATCGGCTCCAAGGAAGGGACCTCGACCTCTTCCTGGAATGGGCCATCGGAGCCGATATTATGATCCTGTCGGCACCGATTTCGGAGCCGGCAGACGCGATGTATCGGCTCCAGCGAGCCGATACAGCCCCCAAAGTTACGGGGTCGGGGCCGATCGAGCCGACACCGATGCCTGGCCACATGGGTGTCGGAGCCGATCGAGCCGACACCGATCGGGTGTCGGAGCGGACCGACACCACAGTGGTCAGATTTGGCACCGATAGCCATCGGGCGAGTGGATCAGAATCGGCTCCAGCCCGGGGCCGATCTCGACTCAAAATCGGGCAGGCCAGGCTTAACAGAAGCCTGGGCCTTGGCAGATTTGTTGATTTTTGGGCCACAGCGGAGAGCCCCCCGCAAGACCCCTGAGAAACAACTTATTCTTCCTGCAGGACTCTCTGGCTGAAGGAGTGACAAATAGCACAGGAGTCCTGCAGGTGAAGAGGGCCAAACAGTAACAAGAAGTGTGACAGCACGAGTCACACTTCTTAAAACCTGAACCCTCTTTGACATGGTGCCTAACAAAAAACACACACCAGTCAATTAATTAAATAAAACCAAAAGGTATTTATAAAAAAAACACACACACCCTAACAGGGGGGTGGGATAGGAAAATTTAAATGACTAAAAATTAAAAGAGAAATTTCTGTCAGAAAAAAAAATTAAATTAAACTATCAAAAAAAAAAAAGTTTTAACTAAAAGGGGCTTAAATGTCACAAAGTGAATTACTTACCAGGAGCTGGTAAAAGGGAAAACCTC
>NW_025058656.1:0-6714 GCF_019279795.1 Protopterus annectens | reverse complement strand
CGATAATCGACTCTCTTCAGCAAAACAAAGAAGCAGCTAATGTATGTCTTCTTTTTATTAACAGCTGCTTTACACTATATATAAAAACGCAATGCTTAAACTTCTGCATATATAATAGTGAAGACTGTGATTGACTTCTATCATAACCCCAGCTTATTATACTTTCGAGACATGGATGCCAACAAATTCACCTTAAGAACAAAAGCTGCAATTTTTTCCTGATAGTCCAGCCAGCTACTGGAAAAGAGGCAGCTGGGATATAGAAGTTCTTCCCTGATCTTCCTACAAGTTTTATACACTGTTCATAAGCATTGACCAGGAGCTATAGCTTTACTGATCCCACTGGATTCAATCGCCCAGCTAATTCTACGGTCCTTTACTCTTTCCTAATAGGGATAGGAAAATTATTACAGTAGGTATGAGGGAGAAAGCATTATACTTCTGAAAATTTTGATTTTCAAATTTTTGAATTGTCGAGCTCATATGTTGGTTTGTTGCATGACAAACTGTGTAAGTATGAGGAAAGTTTATCTGCAGTGTCACTCATGGTCAGGATGTAATAGATGAGTCTTTGTGGAGTTCTGTTCAGAACTAGGTATATATACAATCAAGTCAAGGTTGCTGTGTATTTCACACTTCTGGGTCGATATGACTAAAATCTTGTGACATACATTAGAATTAGGATACTTAACTAAGACTTATGCAGAATATTTCAACCTTAGGGACATCAGGAACATCATCAGGAGGCGTGTAAGGATAGACAGGATAGCAACAGATTTCTTCAAGCTCCATAATTTCATTACACTGACAGAATTAATTACCTTAGAATTAATTTTGAAGTAATTTTCTTCTAAATATGTTTGTTTATATAGTTCTTGAACTATATCTAAAAGAAAGGAAATCTTAACAATATTCCTGTCAGAAATCACTTTGGAAATTTTTCCTGTCAGTTTATCAGTCTGGAAATAGGTTCCAGTGAAGACAAATTCTCAAGACTCCAGCATCAAGAAGAACTTCAGTCTCTGATAGTATAATCCAGCAACTTACTGCTAAGATGGATCCAAAATGGATACTAAAATAGACACCTTCATGAAAAACTACAAAACAAATATACTTATTACATATAGACCTGCAACAACAGAGAGATCCAGATGGGCAGGCTTAGAAGAGCTGTGAATGACAGCCAGTACAGAATCCAAGAGGAAATCAGCATTGAGTTTCTGCAAATACACATTTACAACAAAGCTGGATGACGGAAAATAGATCTAGAAGCAATAACATTGGGATTTTTGGACTGCCAGAAAATGGCCAAGGGTAACAATATTACTTCTTTTTTTAATAACATGGCTCCCTAAGACTTTAGACTTGCAGAAACATTCTCTTTTGGTATGAAAGTACATGAATCTATAGCTAATACTAACTCTAACAAAATGTCCTAGATCAGTTATGGATTTAGATTTCTATCATCTTTTGATCAAAGAGATGGTTCTTAAATCTCTTGGGCTAAAGCTCTGTTAAGATTAATGGAGACAACTTCAATGCGTTTGACAATGACTATTCTTCATGGTAGCCAGCTACAAAAGAAAGTTTTCTGCACTAATAAGGGAGCTTAAAAAAGCTGGTTAAAACATACCTTCTATTGTTTCATACTCCAAGCTTAAAATCTTCCTTCCTGATGGTCCCTAAAATTTTCATTGACAGACTCTGCTTTACTGTTTATCCAAAAAATAAGATTTTTGGATAAAATAGAAATTAGATAGAGCTAGTCCCTTCATTAAAGAGACTGACAGCTTCAGAGCTTAGGTGGAGACTTCAGAGAAAGAAGAAGGAGACTAAAAACAAATTATTTGTTCTATGTTTTTTTCTCTCATCATTTTATTTTCATTATTAATCTTTTTAAGTATAGTTCCTGCATTTCCAGAAACCACAGATATTTTGAAAGATTTAATCAAAGTTCTCTGTGTGCAAAGAAAATGTTTTGTTTTACCAACTTGATCCAAAATATCTGAAGATTTAATGGCAAACTATGATTCAATTTGTTTCTACTCTTTCTGAAAAGGAGAAGTAAGGTCAGTAATTGATACATTTTTTTCTTTATATATTTTTTCTTCTCTTTCTTCTTCTTTGTTTAAACAATGACATTTCTATTTAGATTATATAATTGGGTAAAGGGGTGGGGGAGGGGCAGGGAGAAGAGTAATGAAAATATGATTAATAAAAATAATAACATGTTATTCCTTGTAAAAGTTTATATGTTCTTCAAATGCTATTCCTAATTATACTTTCTTGATTGTACTGCTTATGCTTGTTTGTAAATAATCATCATGCTTTAACTAATAATAATTAGAACTAAATAATAGTAAATAATATGTTTTATTTTTAACTCTATTAATATAAACAGTAAGTAATATTCCATTGTATATGTTTATGATGAAGAATTTCCACCTTTGAGAAGATCCGAAAGAATCATGAATAAACAACTTGGTAATGAAAGAGTTTTTGTATGGGAGGGAGGTATTAGCAGGAGGTTAATCACCTAATTCTAACCACCCTATTTGAATATTATTACACATAGCCATAACAAATGGACATATAATGGTACGTATTTATAACTACAGTCCTTAGAATTAGAAAAGACCACTTTAACCTGCTTTCTAAAGGGCTTAATATATATACACAACAGAGAATTATCACAGGTGTTAATGGACATTAAAAGTGTTTTCTACAGAAAAATTAACACACTTCATGTTCCCTAATTCTGTAAATAGAACAGATGACCTTAAGGAAAGAGGAAATCATTTACCTATACACCCCAGTTGAAGAGTTTTGAGAAACTTGTTAGAGAAGGAAATTAGACAGGGAAGGGCAGACATCCTGAAACTTCCTAATAGCATGGGAAAAATGAGAAGAAATTGCTCCTATGACATGAAAAATGATTTTTAATTTAAGAATAGTAAAGCCGATAAAGGGGAGGAGGGGTTGTAATCATGGATAAAAGTGGAATATGACAGTGCAGATGTATATAAGGTGCATGGAATAACACCAAATGAAATAGTATCTAGAAACAAAATAAATACTATAGCATACAACCAGAATTGATGTGCATTTTAAAAGAAGACATGCTGTATGAAGGTACACTATCAGATCTGAGATATGTTTAACTTCTGGGGTAGAGAAAACCAAAAAGTCCCATTAATATTTGGCATACCTAAAACACATAAAAATGAATTAGACCACATACATTAAGACCTATTGATGTTTGACAGAGGCTCCTAAAACACACACTTTGTGTGAATTTGTAGAACAATAGACTAAAAGTTTATGGGGTAAACAGACAGCAAATTATTAAAGATTCATGGGACTTATTGAAGGAAGTGTCTGAAATAGTGACAGATAACATTACCTTTGTTACTATAGGCGTAATAGATCTCTTTTCTTTCTATTCCTATAAAGAGGGGATGGAATTTTATGAAGAATAGTGTACGAGACAGTAGCCTGTCCAATGATGTGAAATTAGCATCAGTTTGTTTTAATGGACATTGTGCTGCAGAACAATTTCTTGTATTACAATGGTGAATTTTATAAGCAAATACAGGTTCACGATGGTGCATGCTGACCTTAACTTGGTAATGTAAGTGGGAAAGAGAAAAATATGTGATGAAATGTTGCATTTGGCAATGGTGGGTACTATTGAATTTCTGGGTGACATAGTCCTTTTCTGGACAGAGTAATAGAGGAATTTGAAAAGAGTTTTAGAATATTTAAATCAAGACTTCAGTTTTGCAGAATTTGCTTGGACAATATCTAATACACCTCCCTTAAAATTCTTTGGATATTGAGATTTACAAGAAAGGGTAATCTAGAAATTAAAAGTGTACAGAAAACCCCATATATTACAATTCCCTATCACCACTTTTCTACAATGGTACACACCCACACATTATGTAAGAGAAATATTATCAAGGTCCAATATGTGAGGGGCAGCAGAATGACAATTACTGAGGAGAGATTTCAGAGAGAATGTGATACACTAAGTATATGTTCGGGGATAGGTAGGATACCCAGAAAACTTATTTATGAGAAATTAAACAGAGTTGAAAATGGAAGATGATTAAAATTTTGCCCCATAATGAAGGTGGATTGATGAACAATCCTAATACAGGCAGTATTTCCAGGAAAAGAAAATTACAATTTAGCCCTTACTTTGGAATATAATGGGTGGTAACAACAAAGTAAATCAGATTTTCTGAGAGGTGGAATAGTTTATAGAAATTCCACTGATATAGAAAACAAAGAAACTATTCCAATGAGAGTAGTATATAAAGCACACACAGTATGAAATATTTTGGAGAATAAGAAGAGTTAATAACCTGAATGATCAAAAAGGTATATAATTGGGAGGTAGATGTGCACAATGTCCATATATACTAAAATGGAAATAATTATAAATATAAATAGTAGAAACAGAACAATAACTAATGAAGAATTTTATTATAATTGTGATTCTGAACTTAATATACTTGTGCTTTTGTGAGGCTTGCTCAGCATTCTATATAGGGGAAAATGGAGAGAAAGGAAAGCTTAGAGAAGAATCTATGAACATCTTAATGATGTTAAAAGTGTAAGGAGACCAGTACCCTATATAGGCAGCCTGGGGAGGAATGTCCCTGAAACAAGCTTTATTCTGATTGATGAACAGCCTGAAAAGATATGAGGTGGACTCTGGGAGAAAAAGTTTGAATATAGAAGGGGCTGGTGGCAAATCAAGAGTCCTACAGCCCCCAGACCAAATGAATATACCAGTATACTCCTATTTTTGAAGTTAAGAACAGCTAAATTGGCAGGCATTTACTTTTCATAAATATTTGTATACATATATTACATTTTTATATATAAATTCTTCTTTTCTAATCATCTTTTATGTAAAGTTACTTGGCTAGTGTGTGTCGACCATTTTATATATTTATAATATTTATAATATTGTGGCATTTTTTCAATTTTTAAACAAGTATATATGAATGATTTTGGCCTTAAGGCTTAGCTATACATTGATTTTGTCATAACAGGCATTTTATTTATTTATTGATGTTAAACTATTTTTAGTAATTTTCCTTTGGGAAATAACAATTAAATGCTAATATATATATATGGATCTTTAGATGGCAGTATATTCACTGACCAATACCTCCGTCATAATTAAGACCTTGCGTTTTTAAAATGTAACACATGGAAACATGTTAATTTCTGTTTGAACATATAAGCATCATATTTATTTTTCTATTTACTAAGTATTGAATGTTTTCAAAGATGTTTACATATAAATGGTAGTGGTATAAAAATTAGATTAAAGGAATGTTTTAAATGATATTCCTTTAAATGTTGAATTTAATTTAATTGGTGAATTTTTTAATTAATTTTACACAGAATGGGAATTATTTAAACTAGTTCCAAATTGCTTAATGCAACTACTGTCAATGATGAAGTGGGTGATTATTGTGAAAGCGCATTTGGACTGAATGGCGTTTATGATGGTGCCTTTCGTTGCTGTTTTACAGCTGGTGTGGATTTACACTGTTTTTTGGCTAATAGGTGAATTAAAACTATACAATTAGAACTATGGAGCTTCGTGGCATTTCCCTTTCTTCATTTTGGTTCCATTGTATACTTCTGCAAACTTTTTTATTTCTACCTTACACCCTTTTATTTTCTACTCTCTCTTTTTTCTTTTCTTTGTTATTAATATATAGAAATGCTTTTTAGATCCATATAGACACAGTAAATAAATAAGATTTGCATAAAAATTGAGTTGGGACAAAAATATTGAGTTTATGCACTTATTCTGTTGGGCTTAATTTCCTTACCTTAGAGGCATGACCCTTAAGAGAAATACATTGTAGAGGGTTTTGTCATGTTTAGATCACATTTTACATACTAAAATGAATGTTTGCGTACTGGATTTTTTGACAGTTCCATAAAATGTTAAGGGGGAACAATCTGGGATAATGAGCTGTCTCGACTGCACAGTGTCCAAGAGCTACAAACACAAAGAAGCTTATAAAGCCTCCTCTTAAATTCACAGAGAAGCTAGAAAGCAGATTAGTCTAACAGCGGCCTAGATATCACTGGCCACATCACCGTTCAGAATATCTACAGGAAATAAATGATACAAATCACGATTATGTGAGAGGAGAATGAATATTTAACATCTAAATGTGGTTATTTTATATAATTACATATCTATGTTATAATTCATAAACTATGATAAGTTATAATGAGTTTAAATGATGCAGTTTCTTGTAGTAAGTAAATGTGTCTTATTTTGAGAAGGCGAAAATGAAACTTATTTATTCAAGTGTTTTGAAAATCTACTTAACAATGTATAATAATCTGTGTTAAAACTTATCATTCCCAAACATATACATTACTATGAAACATTTAGTCATCTGATTGAAATAGAAACACCGAAAATGAAAGGATTTTTAAACGACTCTCATTTGAAAAGGAAGGAGACTGTCATGATAACTATTTTAGAACTTAATGAGTATGTAACATGGTTGTAAAATTAGGATTTACTAAAATGTGTTTTGCTTTAAATCATTTATTTTGTATAAAACAGACAGATTTATTAGGGACAGCAAGCAGGATAGTTAGCTCAGGACACCAACTCAATTGAGATCATATATATATATATATATATATATATATGTGTGTGTG